>NC_069114.1:21869956-22004956 GCF_025612915.1 Magallana angulata
TAAAGACTATTTGGCCAGAAAAGCCTAAACTTGTGTAGAGGCATCCTCGGATAGTGTAAATTCAAGTTTGCAAAATCACAGTCCCTAGTGATAGGGCTGGGCCGTGATGGCGGTTTGAATTTTTACATAGGAATATATAGAGAAAAATCTTTAAAAATATTCTGGGAAAGTTTTTGGTCCAAAACTCAGTGCTTAGTGTGAAAGCACAGGTTATGCAGATTTAAGTTTGATGAAACCATGATTCCCTAGAGAAAAGGGGGGCCACGAAATGGAGGGGGGGGGGGGTAAATTGGAATAGAGAAAAATCTTCTTACAGGTACAACAACAAAAGGGGCTTGGTATTTACCCCAAAAAAGAGGTGGATAAAAATTGGCAGATTTTTTTTTTTTTAGCAAGATCTACTGTACTTAGTTGTCAAGATATTTTGATACTGTAATGCTAATTTGATCAGAATTAAGGCAATTGTTGCTCAGGTGAGCGATGTGGCCCCTGGGCCTCTTGTTTTCAATCGGGATCGGTTCAAGTATGATAAATAGCGATTTTCCTAAAATTTCGCATTTTCGTTTCAATTTCTTTGTTAAATATTATTGTTTAGTAATTACTCAATGTGACTATATGCTATTCCTTAAATTGTATCCATAGATTAAAAAAATTTAAAAGAATGCAGTACTATGCTTACTTGGCAGTAAGCAGTAAGCAATTGGCAGTTGACAGTTAAAGAATTACAATTTCGATTTTCAGAAACATTCCTTTAATTAAAAAACTAAATGCTTGACCAAACAATCTTTGGCATGTATTAATTCATAATCATATTACACATTAATTTACAGTAAGTTTTAAGTTCTGAAATACTGTGTTTGTCCTCAAAACAGTTTTTCCTATTTCACTGAAAAAAATACAAAAAAGTTCTTATAAAATAACTGAAAGCCGATATCGATCTCTGTTTTTGTGGAATCATATTCCAAAAAAGATTCTCTATCGATCCCTTATGGCATTTTTTTTGTACACACTCTAATGTAACGTAAAGCATGTTCTGTGTTTATCGTTAGTTTAAATGCAACGTTATCAATAATTTCTACGAATAATAAACTATTTTTCAGCCAGAAAGAAGTGGGTTTAGTTAAACTTTTGCGATTATGCGATTGCGGGATATGAAGGCGGCAACACTGCAGAAAAATACATAACCCGCGTTAGCGTTTTTTTCTGTAATGATCTCCACGCTCATAACCCGCATGAATCATCAATGGAAACGTTATTGTTTTTATTTAAATCTTTCTTTTAACAATTTATTAAAGAGATTCTAAAGGAAAAAGTAAGAAAAAAATTACAAATTTATTGTTATTATTTATCTGTACGTTAGATAAAAAACTCCACCAAATCTTCCTTTAAAGGGTTGTTGAGCGTGACGGTGAGTTGTGCAAAGCTGCGTAAGCGCGACAGCGCGTTGTGTTTTAGTGCGACGGTGCGTTTATCTGATGCCACGCTAACGCATACAAATGGCCCTATTCGAACACCATATACGAGGGTTATTCGGAAATTATTTAGACATTTACTCTTATTTCCTTGGAGAAAAAGAAAAATCTTTGAAATTTCACCAAAACGTACACCAGGATAGAGTTTATCAATTCAAAAAGTTTCTTGTCCATAGTATGAGGAGACAATTTCTGGTAAACTGACCAACTTGCCATCCCCCAGTGACTCGGCGCAACAAAAACTTACCACAACGTCATTTTACCTCTTCTCTTTGATCCTATGTTTTTAACACCTAACAAACAAAGGAAAATTAGAATTAGTTCTTCATTTCTCATCTTTTGTTTACATTTCACTATGTCAACATTGACATATTCTCTCCATTATTGATTTTTGTGAAAAAAATCGAGTCATTTCCGACCGAAAGTCAAATCACTGTTAAATGTCTCCTACAGTGATTCTGTGTACAAATTTTAGAACTCTTGACATCAGTGAGTGTGTAAAAAGTATTTGATATTTAGTCACTTGGTCTGAATTCTGGTTAAACAATTGGTGAAAAAAGACGATAAACTGAAGTTTTTTATCCCTTGATATCGTTTATTTTTTTTGTTAAAGCGATTGGGTGGCCCTAAAATGTCTTTTTTCCGAAATTTCCATCAATTTGATGTATATTGGCTGCGCCGTCTTGACATCAAATTTCTATACACCTTCATTGTCAAATTTCTATTGCTTGTTGAATTTATATGTACCATATCCGTATTTCAACTCGAACAATAGTGAAACGTGATCAAAAGTTAGTCACGAAAAATAGCAAAATGAACATATATAATCTGATTTCTTTTATTATATACTGTAAGTTTGCGGACACTTAAATAGACGATGTTTTAGTTTTCTTTCTTCTTTCTTTCTTAGCTTGCGCCGGGTACCCCCCCCCCCCGACCACCGATTTGTTTATCTACCGTTGTAAACGAAATATTAGACATTTTAAAAATATTACTTTGTTTAATTATTTGTTATGGTTTCTTCAATGTTCATGCCAATTTTCACCCTAATTCGTCACTTAGAAATGGAAATATCCGTGTTGTCTCAATAATTTCCGAACAACCCTCGTATATAGGCCCGAGCTTTGGTATCGTCACAAAAATTCACGGACTGCGTTTGACCATAGTAATAACATCTAATGATACATCATCCGCTAATGATATAAAGTTGTATTAGTGATCCGAGTTTGACCTCTAATGATATAATTTTATCTTTAAAGACCCACATTGCCGGCCATTACTGACACACTTTCAAAATCAAATCATTAATGACATCCACTAATGATTTAAGCAAAATACGCCAAAAAAAGTACATCGTAAACCTTTAACGACAGAGTTTTACTGCATTAGTGAATTAAATTTAACCATTAATAAGGTAACTTAATATCAGATAGTTCTTTTAATTTTACAGTTTGCATTTACCTCTTCATACGTAATAGTATCAGTAATGGTTTGAGTATATCCACTTGGCCAGGTCATCCAAGACTAAGTTGCACGCAAAAATGCATGGCTTATCTATCCACTAGGTAAGACCATCCACTTAGCCTACTGCAATGATGACCTAATTTGAATTGTCTTTTTTTAAAATAATCGATCTAATGCTCTTTATGATAAGCAGAGAAATTGTCAGAGGGGCATGAAAAAGCATGAATTGTTCAAAACATGTTCTAAACAGTACTATTTCACAACAAATGTATCATTATTAATGGTTGATGTTTATCCACTTATGCAGTAAAAATATACCAAATTATGGTCAACAATGTACACATGTATGGTTTACTTTTTTAATTCATTTCATTTATGGGTTTGAATCTCGACCAATTTTGATACATTTGGAAATAGCATAAATAATGAATGGCTATGTTGTACGTTTATGATCAAAATCATATCTTTAATGATTGGTATTCTGATCTTTAATGCAACTTTTATATCATTAGAGGATAATGTATCAATAGAGGTCACTGCAAACCATAATTTAATCACCCAAACACTGTTTCTATTGATAATTGGCATTAGTCTTTTTTTGTTCTTATACATAGGTACAAGTAGGTTGGTGCATGTGCTAATAGTTTCATAGAACTCACAATGATTGTTTGATTATATTATTTCCGTATAAAAACGTTCACATTTATAGGTGATCTACTTTATTCATCCCCAGTTATTTGCGCTAGTTCCATTAGTTGTTTCTTAGGCCGGCTTTTTGAAAGAGGACTCACGTAATATAACTGTAAGGCTATTGCAATAAAGTTTTGCAAGTGTTTGTAAAAGAAAAAAAAGTGTTGATTTGGGTAGAAAATTGTCTCATAATCGATGACTTTCTCACTTAAATCGGCGTATAACCTCGCAATTATGTTTTATTACGGAGAGAACTTGCTGAAAACTCTTGCTTGCGTACAAAGTTCGTTAACAGATCTGTAAGTTAACTAAGACATATTGATCATTGATCAGATTCGAACAAACAACTTTGTCTGTCTAGTTCTGGAGCGATTGCGACACGAAAGTAATTGAAATTAATGTCATCATCTTTAGAGTCATCAAGAGATGTCATGATGTACATGAAGGTAATGCAACAAAATTAATGTTAGTTAATATTATAGTTACAGTTGAAAAACAACCCGCATAACACCACTTCTAATTGCAGTTCATTTGGCAATCAGTTTCCCCTGAAGTACCGTATAAACGGAACACAGAATCATTACGCATCGCCAGAAGATTCCTGACAGAGCATCAAAATCTCGCATTTTCTTACGGCTAGACTCAAGTAGGATGAACTTTTTGAGTTCATTGAAGACTTAGAATGGTACTGGGGATTTAATGTGCTGCACTACTGCTTTATACAGGCCTCATTCCTATCAACGCTTCGCCTTTTCTAGTAGGTGTTAAGAGAGAAACGAGCTGATACAGATTTGATTTTGAAATTCCGAAAGTTATTATTTAATCCTTTTATTTCACACAAAACACCAATTCACAGTGCTGATTAATGTTTATTGAATTTATGGAAGATAAAAAATATAGATGTACATTATATTTGAAATTTAGTATGCGTCGTCTGTCCACGTTATATGTAGATACACAGGAGAAACTTGCAGATACCAGTATTTATCTCTCACCATATACATATTTTTACTTTAATGGCCCTGGCATTGTAATATCATAAAACAAAAACAGTTTCTAACGAAACATAATAGCCATATGAGAAGGGAGAGCTCTGATTTATTTGAGTTCGGTTATTGTTTGTGAACACACGTGATTCGACTTATTCAAAAATAAAGGGGATTGTAAATGCAGCAACTGAGTCTATATTTGAAGGTTTTGAAAAAAAATACAGTGTCCGAAATCTTTTGAAATTGCTGATATATTACTATACAGTTTGTTAATTTTCTTTGATTAACAAGCCTGCAGCATAAATGAGAAATTTTGACAGCGTTTTCACCATGCAAATTTTCCTCCAAAGAGGATAGCTAGTACATTAAGTATATCGTAATTTATTTTATCAATGTACAATATTTCCTTTCAACATTTTGTTTATAGATAACTTATGGAGTACTGATGATAACTATTGAGTATTTTCTGTTATTTTGTTGCTTGCAAAGCGATAGTTCTAACTTCTAAAAACACGGTGTTTCAAAATACCAAAAATGCCAAGTTATTTTTAAAAAAAGTTGTGATGCAACTCTGGAACTTTGTCCTACTTTTTAACAAGATAATCGTGGTTTTTGGGGTTTTTTTTTATCATTTTTGATGGTGACGTTCTTTAAATCTTTAAAAGTAGGTGTAATGATATGACGTCAATATTTGATATAAATAACGAGGAATTATGTAAAAAAAAAAATAATCAACGCAAACCAAGTCGAAGAAGAATGATCCTGAATTTCCCTCAAGGGTCATTTTGGGCAACTTTATTATGTTACAAAAACAGTGGGATGTCTGGAGATCATTTTCAAATAAGTGATTGATATTTATAGCAGGAAAATGTGTCTCGGTCCATTCTTAAGTCTTGGTGGGATACGGTAAAACAAGTAAATATAACAAAGGAATCTAACTGTGATTTGCTTTCTATGAGGCTGAAGTAAAGAGCTATAATGGGATTAATTATATTAGTAGTTCTCTACTGTACCAACAACTGTCTCATTCTAGTTTTCATCTTACCTGTAGCGGGTCATCAAGTTACTGATTTTATCCAGCACTGTCCATTAAGGTGTCAATTAGTACCAATTATGTTTTTTTTAGAAGACAGGTTTTTGCCATTGATTTTATTAATGGACATCTACATGTGACAAACTGGATTGTTTTCAGAAATTTTACGAATCATGAAAAGGACAAGACAAGCCCTGACCTCTATCACATTTCTTAAACTTATTTAATTATCGCTTATAGTTTAATTTATTACATTTTTTAAAATATTTATGCTAAACATGATATATAAAGCACGTATTAATATATTGATACGAATTTATAACAAATTGCTAAGAAATAAATAGTGTTGATTGTTGGCAGGATTCAAACGTAAATAATTCTTTTACAATATCCACAAATTTAAACGCGTTGACACCACACAATATGAAATCTTATGTGTGAGCAAATATCTTAAAATAAATGCAAGACAGAAGATCTATTTTTTCATGGTTATTTTTCATTGGTAAAGCAGCAAATGCACATTACTGTCATCTCCTGTATGCTTACAAAGGTGAAGATCGAGATATACTTGCATATTTGCCCAAACTTTATTATAATAAAACGCCCACTTGATTATATCATGCAGTACTTTAGAAGGCTCCTAGAATATATTTTGTTTTGTTTTTTAAATGTTTCATATTTCTTTTTAAAAAATAACACCATAAATCTTATAGAATCATTTAGAGTTGCTTCCTGGTTTTTTAATTGCTAATTGACACTTTAATAATGATACCCCTAAGATTCATTAATTTTTTTATTAACACCCAAGCCACCTTTAAAAAAACAGAATTTGAACCAGTGCCCCAACAGCTTACTTAGATTCATCCATTAGTCAGTTTTAAGAGAAGAATCAACACACAACAATATCTAATTTTGATTAAATTCTATATTCATATCTGAGTACAAGTGGTTCAAGTAATTTAAAAACTCTCGACTCAGTATTGTTGTTACATTAAAAATAGGTGTAAAGATAAATCTAAGCCATACACAATACTATTCATTGATTCATTAAAAGTTGCGGTGCACAATGTAGTTCTAATGCATACTTTCGTGCATGATTTTTTATTAACATATTTAAAATTGGATAAGAATTCAGTCTGACCTCATAAAAAATGAATGAGACTATTGTGAGCAGTTTGTACTCATATGTTACATAAGCATGTAATAGCAAATGTTTGTGTGGGCTAAGGCCTATAACTCAAAAAGATCGGTAGATAGAAATACATTTCAACACTATCACTGTATTCACATGTGCGTTTAAAATGACTTTAAATGGTTGATATAGTTATTTTTAGTCACGATTCATGAAGGACACGCAGGAGTTAACCTGAGCTGTATTGACGAAAATGGAGGTTTTTTCTAACTTTATTCTGATTTTTTACTCAGTCCTTTTTGATAAACGTTTGTATCTTTTTAGAGAATTCTTTTGATCTTACATGTAATCAATATCTGGCAGTATCAGGAACACCATAGCATTACTAATGCAAATGATATCTTCTTTAAAATTTCTAAGTAAATATTTAACGCGCAGCAAATTCCATATCTGTTCGATAGCTTCGGGTTCCGTACAATGCGGGTGGTATCTCGGTCGAAGTTTGGCAATCAGAATTTTGAATAAGTGATTGCTGCACAGCAGCCGGTATTTCATTCTATTTTACCAGCTCTTTAAGCCTGAAGTGACGAGTAGGCCAAAAATTGTTACGTAATAAAATTGAATACAAAAACAATTTCAATGGCAAAAAAAAAAAAAATCAATTTCGTGTATACGTTTCGAAGTCCTTATCATTTTTATAAATTAACATTGAGTATAAACGTCTTAATAGGAACTTTCCTCTTGCTAGGGTATAGATATATGAACGATCGAATAATAAGGTCTTCTATATGTTTTGATTTGAAAAAAAAATAATTAAGATATAACCCATTTGTAAACAATTTGAGCCAAGGCTCACTAGTGATACCCCTGCTCTGAATAAGCAAAGTCGACATTTAAGAGGAAGTTGAGACCCGATGGGTAGAAAAATGGATTCCACTATATGGCATGCCTAAACAAAAAGTGCAAAAGAGTTTTAAACATATGTGAATAATAGTTGCTGAGAAATTATTTTACAAAAAATTGTTTGAAATTTAGGCTTAAAATAAACAGTCGTCATTTAACAGCAAGTTGACGTGTGATTGCTAAAAAAATTGATCCCACCATACTGCATTCCTGACCAAAGAGGGACTTAAAATTTTAAGCATCTGTGATGATTGGTTGTAAAGAAATCTTTACAGAAATATTTTTGAAAAGTTAGTCTAAAGATAAACAAAAGTCATCATTTAACAGACAGTTGACGTCCAATTGTGGTTACGAACAGACAGACGAACGGACGACATATTAACGGACAGAAAGACTGATAGACACACAAGGGTAAAACAGTTTACTCCCTCTTCTTAGCGGGGGTACGGTATAAGAAGCCTTCGTTCGAATATATTTTACTGTATATTTCATAAACAGTGGGTTTGAATACAAGTTCTATCAACTTACTAGGTTTTCACCTTAAAAGGCAGATTTATAAAACCCTAAGTTGGAAATTCCAACTTTAAAGTAGGAAAATCCATCTTAAAAAGTCAACATAAAAACTGGAAATTCCAAGATTATAGTTAGAAGTTCCAACTTAAAAGTTGAAATTGTAAAGAAAATATTCAAGAATCGATATACCTGATAAATCGTACTAAATTAGCATGCATAAATACATGAATTGAAAAAAAAAACCATCTAGTATAAAATAACTTTAAGTTATTGTTTTTAATCACTGAAGCTGAGGTTCAAAATGATACGGGATATGTCATAGGAACATTTAGCTGCTTTAATGGTCAATGCTGCGCCAGGGTACTGTGCATCGGGTATTGATTCGTTTAATGAAAAAACAGAACGTTGTGAAGTGTGGAACAAGCAAAAAAAAAGGATATTGAAAATAATATCAAATGCTAAGTTTATATGGTCAGCACCATAGATATGAAAATAAATCTTAGCAAAATGACGAATATACTTAACAATAACAATGATAAACAAGAGGCTCATGGGCCACATCGCTCACCTGAGCAACAATGAGCGTTCAAAAGATATTGTGCCATATGGCCCTCGGTGGAATAACAAAAAAAATAAATATTGTAAAGTGTTCGAATTTTACACTTATTTTTGCATACACGTAATCTTTGACATTGTACCTTCATGAAATACTGTTTTTACACAGAATAAGAAAATCCTACGCAAGATATAGAACTAAATATTTGGTAGGGGTACACTGTTATATAACTTCTTATTACCTGCATTTTCGTTCTGCCCCCCTCCCCCACTTAATAAAGTGATCAAAATATATGAGAGCATATAGGTACATTTTCTTCCTCAACTACTTACTAGTTATTGTATTTTTTTAAAATATAACAGTTATTGTATTTTATCAAAAAAATCCTACATGTATATATGTGAAGAAGAAAATTGCACCTCAGTGCGCTCAATTTCTCAAATTAAAAATATTCAACAATTTAATTTGTCTTCTCCATTATAATTTAATGACTGTTGTTTACCTCGCGTAAACTCGTGACTTTTATAACTTTACTCACACTTGATTGATGAATACACTGGAATGAAAAATGTTGTCACGTGATATGTTAAAGAGCTATAAAAATCAATGTTACCGTGTTGACAGGCACATTACTCTAATTTACTATGGCCCACCCAATATTTTCATTTTTATTCAAAAATAACAAATGGCTACAAACCAGGATAATTTTCCGCTGTAAAATTTTCTTAGGAATAGCGATAATTCTTTTATCCCCGCAACAGAAATGTGTCAGAACTATGGAAACTGTTTTAATAATGTCGTTTGTATTTACTCACATTTCACATTATTTATTGTATAAAGAGGGGGCCCCAGAGAGTAGGTATATACAGAATATCATTCTTTTATTTTGTTGTACAAGTATTTAACATACTCTAATTCATATAGAATTTTTAATGATCAACCAAAATTTTAGCGTCAATCGTAGAATTATAAGCAAGATGAGCTCAAAGTTTTGCTAGGTTTGAGTCATATTTTGTTCACATGAGTTTATTACATTCAGCTTAAGATTTTTAACTTCAGTTGGTATTTCCTATTCGGCATTTAAAATGGAAAAAAATGAATGGCCTCAGATCTGTGTACAAACATAGAATTGTGAGCAAATCTCTGTATGTTGCTTGTAATTCGAAGCTTAACACTCAAATATGGTAAGTAAATAGAAATTGTAAACAATCAAACACAAGAAACATGCACTATAACAAATAAAGAACACAATTTATTTTTCAAAATGAATCATATACATGTATATACCTACATATTTCCGTCAGCGATATTAAACTCTATTTAAATTGAATAAACTCGAGAAAATGCCGAGCATCTCAACAAAACATATTGCATTATTCTACCATTACGCAAAAGATGATACCGAATTACTGATAGCCTGAATGAATTGCATTTTAGTTCTTTCTTAATACATCAGATGTTGCTTCATTTGCGCAGGTAAACAGTAAACTGTTTGTTTTACCGAAGTCTCTGTTTGATTTGATACGTAAAAATAAGGAAATAAAAGCGACAGTTCCCAGGTTAACGCAAAGCATAAATGAAAACGAAACGAAAATCACAACAAGCTAACACCACCGTCATATGTGAAAACTGTCAACGCATTAAAATATTTAGCCTCAATTTATTTCACAAGATCGGCACCAATGTAATTTGCATGTTTCGAAGATTCCCTTCGTACACGAATTGTTGCACAACAAACAAATTCATCATTGTCAGATCGACCCGTTTATCATATAGTGTCATGGCTGCTTTAAACAAAGAACCTCGTTTTAGAATTATGGAATACGAGTCTTGGTAAAATGGGTAAGCAAACCCGGGCCAGGGCAAAATAAAAGCCGCGGCAGATCGGCAATCGTCAATTCCAATTACGCATTATTTTGCAGCAATATTTACAGCAAATACAAATATACTTGTCAGTAAATATCTTGAAATTTTAATGAGATTGGCAGATTAATAACTGCCAATCTTTTGTTTTGCCCTGGCCCGGTCATGCCTAACCATTTTACCAAGACTCATGGATGCTATAAATTGCTTGAAACACGCCTTTTCTTTCTTATTATTTTCGTAATAACTCAGATTTTTCGTAATAACTCAGATCCTTTCCATAAGGATTTCTTATGCTAAACTACATTGAATTTGACTCAGTAGGTCTTGAGAAGAAGATTTTTAAAAATGCCCCCCCCCCTTTTCTACAGTTTCGATGTTTTCTCCGCTTTGAATGAAGATCTGTCTTTCATTTTTGCAATTTATATTTGCCTTTCCATAAGAATGCTTTGTGCCAAATTTGTTTGAAATTGGCCAAGCAGTTTTAAAGAAGAAGTTTAAAATGTAAAAAGTTTACAGACGGACAGACGAATAGACAGACGGACGGACAGACGGACGGACGGACGGACGACGGACAAAATGTGATCAGAATAGCTCACTTGAGCTTTCAGCTCAGGTGAGCTAAAAACGACAACAAACGAACAAGAGCACCACAACTAAGACTAGAAAGTATGAACTCCGACATCTTAAGGAGTAGTGTATATTTTATATCAATATTCAAATACATGTAGATGTTGTTTAGACAGTATAATTATATATAGGTTGTGACAAATATGCATATGATCAATATCAAAACGTGTGGTCTGTGGGCGTTCTTTTTCATTTGTTTTAAATATGTTTTACATGCAAAATTCAGAAAAAAATGTTGTGACTCTAAAGGAATGACAATGCACAAATCAAGGAACATCTGAAAGAAAGAGAATAAGAGATTTAATGATAATTCATCTTTCAAAATGAATAATAATGCATTTCCATTTCTTTAATTATCATTGCATCGTTAATATAGGTTGTGACAAATATGCATATGATCAATATCAAAACGTGTGGTCTGTGGGCGTTCTTTTTCATTTGTTTTAAATATGTTTTACATGCAAAATTCAGAAAAAAATGTTTTGATTCTTAAGGAAGGACAATGCACAAATCAAGGAACATCTGAAAGAAAGCGATTAAGAGAATTAATGATAATACATCTTTTAAAATGAATAATAAAGCATTTCCATGTCTTTAATTATCGTTTCCATCGTTAATCGATGTAATTCGCAAATGATGTACTAGATCAAAATTAACATGCATGGTGTCTGCAATTATCTTTGTACATAGCTGGAATAAAGCTTTAGGGCTTTGATTCACTTTTCATGAAAGAAGTTCTTTGTTCTCTCTATTGATTATATATGAAGCTAAATTTGTACTCTTAATAGTTGTAATACCTCTATTTAACCCGCTCAGGGCACGTTAAAAGTTATTGCAAAATTGCACAATAAGCTCACTGGAAGCTAAGTTTTTTTTAATATGATAGTGTAGCTGTTGTTTTGATAAATGTTAATCAATGTAGAAAATACCCACTAGTAATCGATCATAAACTTTAAAATGTGTTGATTACACGTCAAATCATATCAAAAATAAAATACTCTTTAAAATTCTTTTATGCAAAACAATCTATATATGTATGATGTATAGGTAGATTAGTTAAAAGAAGTATAACAAAAATTTTAATCGATACTGTCACATTTATTAGAATTACACTGAAGTTTGAATAAAGGTAAGGAGAATTGATTGATGCCATTTTAAACGCAATGAAAGATAGAAATAAAATTTCAAGGCTGAAAAATTAATTTTTCAATTTTTCTTTTCGAATTTAATTTGGATTGTTATTTTGGTATTTTAACATGTATAGCACAAACTACACAGAACTTTACAAATGTTTATCTTTTCATCTCCGTTTTCCTTTTATCACAGATAAAGCTGATAGGAAAGCCCAGATTTATGCTCTAAACATTTCAATCAATATTTCAAGCAAAATTTCATTACTTTGTTACATTTACAGACAGTAAAAAGTAATATAAAAATAAAAAATGACATCAAAAAGAATGTTTTAGTAACCCTTTTATTTTCTTCTTTTAATGTCCGTATTGCAATTGAAGTCTCTTTAGATAAATTGAAAATATATACTTATAGTAAAAATGTGTTATTTCTTAGTAGAACAAATGTCAGAGTAAAAGAAAATTCAATTCATCTACATTTTTGTCAATACTGATCAATACTCTTTAAATATTATAGAGGTAAAATTGGCGTTAGCTGTTTTGGTAAAAAATGTTAACATGCATAAAATCGTCTTTTAGGAAAATCTTGACGACAAGCTTTTTTATCTTTTTTTGACGATGAAATAATTAATTATGCACAAAACCGTGTAGATTTCATAAATCTTTCATGGAATGTAAAAAATAACCCAGATAGCCTTTCCATTCGTAAACTGTAAGATAGGAATGCACTGAGAATTAGCAGTGGGATAGTTTCGCTGTAAATACCATATCTGAAATCAAGATATCTTTTCATGTCTGATATCGAAAAAAATGTAATCTTTTACAGGTATCGTTTGAAGACATCTGTTTAATCTATTTTGTAGAATGTAAAGGTGACTGTTTAAATGAGATTTTTCAAATGTTGGATTACTAATACCATTAGACTGTTTAATTTGTAATTTACTTGTAATGCACATCAGTTTGTGTTTGATGTCAGACAACATAGTGATTATTTGCACGACTAGAATTTACCATTTCTCAAACTCTGTAATTCATTAGAGATATTGCTTAGATTTTACTTTGAATTCATGGTGAGTTTGAGATATGGTGTAGGGAGAGTGAGAAAAAAGATAAAGAAGGAAATGTCATCGGAAGAGAATCGTGCTGAAGCTGAATGTAAAGGTATTTTTAATTAGTTAAACCGTAAGCATAAAATTCTTGAAATCATGTGATATGGCGCTACTGATCCAGTTAGATTCTGGTGAGTGTCCGAGACACAGAAATATCTGTGTAATACATAATTTTGCTCTATTGGTTTGTATTACCCCATTTTCAGAACTCATTCACTTCCATGATTATCTGGAAGGTTTCATCTTAATTAAAGAGAAAGCTAGCTTTAACACATGAAAAACAGGAAATCAATTTGTTATATCAATGATACAATCAAACTTGGTGCCCAAGAGAAACAAAGTATACATGTTATTTTCAGTATTTGAAATCGTTAATGTAACTGTGTCATTGCAATGCTTGGAAATCTCTTAGGCTACTAACTGTGCAATATTCTATCACTTATTATATGGAATATGTCGAACTCCTCGATGTTGACCATTTCCTTTTCCTCGCCTTACACACGGAAATCCCCTCTTTATATGTTCTCAGCTTGATAGAGCATTCGTCATTACAAAAACATTGAATTTGCTTTTAGCTCGAAAACAAAATTCCAGTTTACATTACATGTACAAAGACATAAAATTAGGTCATTTAGAACAAAAGTGATATACATCCAATATTGATCAGATCACTTAAAAACAAACCTCCAAAATATGGAAGTGGCATGCCCTGTTGATACATATTCTAAAGGTAAACATTGTTATTAAAAAAATTCTAGACACTGCGTATATTTTTAATTACTAAAAGTATTGACTGAATCATTATGTTATAAAGATCAAGAGATTAATAATTTCTTTAAAAATTTTCACAGAAAATTTTTGCATCAAAATATTTTGAATGCTAGTAATTTCTAAAGCTTATTTTTTCATCAATTTCCAACAAAATTTCTCAAGAAAATCAGCAAACTGAGTCTCAATATAATAACTTAATAAAACAGAGGTTTTAAGCGACAAATAGATAAAATGGACTCCCCCTATACCATCAAACATACATCTACCAGCAGGATGGATATTAGTAAGAGAAAATCTTGAAGGGTTGTCTTGTCTAATGCCTATAATGAATGCTTTAATATTATTTTTTTATTCGATTGTATACTTACTGTGTATTTATATACTGCAAGATCAAATGTTACATAACTTATGGGTCACTGTTGAGATATTGTCGATCTTAAGATTACAAATTGTTTAGTCTAGGTGGTCACTATTGAAAGACGATCAACATATTACCTAATCGAAATTAGTATTAGGACCAAACACTTGGGTAATTAATTAATACATCAAATATTTCATGTACGTGATCACTGTTTAAAGGAAGATAAGAATATTGAATTTTGATCAAGTTTATTATCTTATGCCAATTCTGATATTGTGGTTATGAAAAGAGAAATTGGAAATTTTGCTATGGGTTAGATTTAATGAAGATTATGAAACACTGAACACAGGCGGGCCACTTGTGGTCAAGTCACTTGGGTAAGTTAAGAAAGTTGACAAGTTGTGGAAACGTTAACATCATGGAAACTAGTTCTGGCGCATAAAATGGCCATGCACGCCCTGACAACCTCATTTGCCATTTCTTCTCATTAAGATTATAAGACTACACAACTTGTTTTCTTTCAAGATAATAATATCAATATGTTACTTTCATTTCAAGAATAAAATGGCATTTACAGTAAGGAAAAACAGTGTAAAACGGAAGTTGAATGAATCAGCCTTTTTTCTTTTCTTTTTTACCTTTCTTTTCTTTTGTTTCGTTTTGTTTTTGTTTTGTTGCCTTTATT
The DNA here is from genome assembly GCF_025612915.1 of Magallana angulata. Classification (NCBI taxonomy): domain Eukaryota; kingdom Metazoa; phylum Mollusca; class Bivalvia; order Ostreida; family Ostreidae; genus Magallana; species Magallana angulata. The sequence goes on from NC_069114.1 coordinate 21,885,258, forward strand.
TTGCCAAAACTGCATTTGAAATATATGTATGTACAACACTTACCTTGGTTAAAATTAACAGAAATATGTTGATATGTTAATAAAGATTAATTCGGTGACAATAAGACGAACAGAAGTATCAGCAATGTCGGTAATACTTGTATTTTTGTCGACAAGAATATCAAAATATATCATGACGTTTCTTAAATATCCGATACCATATGAGGTTCTGAATGGGATTGCAATTTGGGCCGAAATACGACAATCACAATATGAGAGGGAAGTTGCAGCGTAGCATTTTGTTTGATCAGCTCTTTTTAAGGCTACATTTATTTGCTTTCTTAAAAAAAACGTACATATTATATTATAAATGAACACTATTCACTGTCAGAAACTAAGCTCAGTTATTAGTCACCTACCCGTTTCACCGGAGGTCCTCTGCGTCCGTCAATCCGTATGTCTGTCTGTCTTTCTGTCTGTCCGTCCGTCTGTCTGTCCCACTTCAGTTTTCCACACTTTTTTTCTTTATGCGTTTGAGGAACAACAGCTTCAAAATGTCAAACTACAGATCAAGTTTACACTTTTGTAGCATCTGGTTGACATATTTCGTTATCGGGTTCGATGTGTATTGAATAAACGAGGAAAGTATGTAGTCAGTAATAATATCGTGCATTACTTGTACCATTCCCTTTATTGTTTCAGTAAAATAGTGTCAAGCATTGTGTTGTAAATTTAATCGACAGGGTCTTTTGTATTATTACAATCGGTTTCGTTATCGGGTTGGTCTGTTGAGATGGTAAAAAATGATATTCTGCATAACAGTGCATTGTTTTCACAAATTTCTACCAGCAAATACTTAATGGACTTGGAAAAATTACAAGAGATGAAATAAAGAGTATTATTTTACCCATTTTTAATTTCTATATCATTTATGTACTTACAATTTCCTCTGTTCTTTGATTTCTGATTAAAGCATAACATCTCGTTTATAATAGTTTTGAAATAGATGTACGCTTGGAAGCTTTCATAGAATAATACAAACCGGTAGGGGACGTGTATTGCTTATGCAATACTCTCAGAATGCTTGTTATTTATGCTTTAAAGTAGTGCTTATTATAAAAACCATTCAAACTGTCTGAATATTTAATATTTAAAGTGTTGTGTTGTCAAAGACCAAATGTGCAATATATTTATACATCTGTCAATTGCATATTACAGTTTACAGTTTTCTGCTATGGACTTACTAGATATTGTTCAACGAAATGGGCGTTATGAATTGTTAATTTCTTTTTAGAAATGCGATTACCCAGGCTTGATTCAAAGCATGCATAATTTTAAAAAAAGTAGATGTTAGCGCCTGAGGGCATATATCTTAGTTATATATCAAAGTAAGTATATAGATCATAGCTACAATTTAATATAAAAGTGACCCCCCCCCAAAAAAAAAAATGGAAAAAAAATGAGTAACCTTTTTGATTAGTTACATGTATCTCAATTGTTATATAAGCACATCTTTTCTCCCCCTTTAAAAAAATTCTTTAACCCTAATAATTCACATGTTTTAAGATGACATAAATATAAAACGATAAATATATTCTCAGCAATAAAAACTCCTCTGTCGTACATGAGATTTTCTCCATGTTTTAACTTAATATTTTTGGTCCATGTATTGAAGTCATTTTAAAGGCAGTAACTTGCGATATATTCGAAAATTGAAATGGAATTGAAGATAATTTGTCTCATCAGCAATGAAGTACATGGGATATGAGGGATTACCTAGTAATGACCAAAAAACCACACCGGGATATTAAACATACGATCATTCTGTCGTGTACGTGTAACCATTACATTGATTGTTTCTCTTAAGAAATGATGCACGGTTCGAATATGCTATTAAAAGAACTTGTAACAGCAAACTAAAAATCAATAGCAATACCCACAAATTGAAATTAAAAGAATTCGATCCAGCATCAATTTCATCATAGTTTCAATTTAACAATAAAAATGGTCTAGTGGATTGGAGATATGTTACTTTTATAGTCAATTTCTTATTTATTCCACTATCAAAAAACAGCAAAATCCCCAAACCCATCCCGTGATTGAATCTTAAGGCACTTTGAAAGAAACTAAAGAGTGGCAAACGATAGGTTTTCTTGGTGCCTCTCTGAAAGTTATGTTGTCCAAGTGAAATTTATCATCTTTATTTACAAAACCTATCATATTAGGTTTTATTTTATAAGAATCGATTGTTTTGTCAATGATATTGAGATATCTGCATTTTTGTAAAAGCATCTTATATGGCATAAAAAAAGAAATATAGGTATTTTCCCCTTATTATTTTTAGAATCGGTAGGACAACTTCAAAGTAGTGCGTGCAAACTAAATAGTTCCTAAACGTGCAGGATACAAGTACATCCAAATTTATTGTGTTGTGTGCTTGACAGAAAATAGAAGAATTGTGATTTTAAAAGCAACTTTGACATATCAATTACATTAGAAGGGAGAATGACAATTGGTGTACATTCTTTATAAATCTTAGGAAATTCCAACTTTTATTTTTTCGACACAGATGCATTTTGCGAAAATTTAATGCTTATTTAAGATACCGTCGGTCCTGTAACACACCAGGCTGTGCAGTCAAAGACTGTAAACGAACTTTCATTCATAAATTTTCGCGAGGTTTGTGAGAGCATGCGACATTGTGAATGTCTCTCGCCGCGTACCAGTTCTCAAATGTCTCTAGCACATTATTTTCTAAATAGTCATCGGTCTTGATGGCGAAAATTAGTCGCTAGAAACTGGTTTATAATTGGTAAATTGCTGAAGAAAGCGCTGCAAATAAAAGTTGGTTTACAGTAAACCCATAGTAAAAACAGATAATTAAAGAATTGTCCGTAAAATTCCGAAAAACTAATCGTCTGTGAAGCCTATATTGAATGGATAATGAATGAGTTAATTTACCGACAGAAATTGATTAATCCATTCCTTTTTCATTGTATTTCTTTATATTAATTTTTTGGCAGAAATTGCTCATTTGGTATTCTGTCTTTAATTGAGTCAGCAATTTATACTACTAATTGTGCAATGCAAAAGGTAATTCAGTATTGGAAACCAGCAGTTCGTGCATGTATATTGTGTGCACTGGTCACTGATAGACAAACACTGTTAACAACAGCCATTTGATAACTACTGGTACACAAAATTTTGGATAAAGTGACAAATGAAAAATGTTACTACAGTCAAAGTCTATTATCTCGAACTAGATGGAACTTGTATTTGTTTCTACAGTACTAATCGTCTTAACCTACATTGTGAGTTAGAGTGTTGTTAATACAGTGTAGGACCCTTATACATGTAGTGTTGGAGTAAATTGGCTAAAGAGGATATATAGAAGGTAAGAGACCAAAATAATGATCAGTGTTTCCAACCTCACGGCATGGGTCATCATTTAGTTTAACATTTAATCTACATTTAGCGTCGTGTGAGTCCTGCTTTTACTACAAATTTTTTCTATCGGTTAAATAAGTTCATTGTCTCATAGGAATGAAATGAATATGAAAAGAAGAAAAACAGTTGATATGGATACAAAACACTGGAAGAACGAAACAGATTCAAAGCTGAACGTATCGATTATTGACGACTAGTTATTTAACGGGCGGCTGAAAATATCATATACACAACTACCGCAGTACATGAAACATGGAGTTTTACCTGCTAATGCCGTTTTGCTTCTCCGGATTTATGAACATTGTTATCGGTAGGTTAAACTTAATGCTTTTAGGTTTGAATTATAAGCAGAACGATACTAAGATGTAAAAAAAAATGAAAAGTTTCAAGGACATTTTGATAAGAATAAACAATAGCTTATTGTTTTACATATCTACCTGTAGAAACGGCGCACAACTATCTTCATCTATCTTTCTTATATATTTCCGTCCTTTCAATATAACGGCAAAGAACTGTTGATTCATTACTAGATCGGGAAGTTGTATATTGATATTGTAACATATCATGCAGGGGTATTTTAAAGGGAAATTATTGTGCATTGAGTAACCAAGACTATAATGTTAATAGTGAAACCAAAATTAAAGAGAAAACTTTTAAGTAACGTCTATAATAATGATTGTTTTTCTTTCCTTGTTCTATTTGAATGTTCTGTTTTTTCTTGTAATAATGTAAGTATATATGTATATATTTGTGCAAGAACATAGTTATGATTTCTTAGTTCAAACATAATGGCCATCAGAAGAACAAAAGAAGAATAAAACTTTTTATTTAATTTGATAATTTGTTAATATTGTTCTAACCAAATTTAACAATGTCAAATTGTTCATTGTTAATTAAATAGCAAGCGATGTTTTACGAGATGATAAAGGGTGTTTCTCAAAATGATAGAATTTAGTGAAAAGTAGATTATAAAAATGCAGAACATCATCGGCCGCCGATTACTTACAACATGCATTTGTATTGGTCTGTTTCATTACTCTTCATCGCTAATTAAAGATGCATTTCGTTGAGCTTGAAAGAATTGAATATCTCAAAATAATCTTGAGTAAAAAATAATTCTCATATAAGAAAGGGCTTAATAGAGGGTTTTTTACTATGCCAAAGAGCTCCTGTCTTTAATTATCAAGATGATCAAAATCTTATTTTGCATTGATCCTTGTGGATACCATCCATCTTTCATTAGACGTAGGTGAAGAACAGTCTAGCTCTGTAATTTCTGATTGCATTTTTACAATGTTAGATTGTCAATACAATATTGACTTCTGATTAACCATTCCTATGTTTTGCCTGGCGATGACATATTACTTACATGTATATATACTGCCAGTTTTTATCATTCTCCCACCAAAACCCTACTCCCTAACGATACCCCCAAATTTACGTGACATATGCCGTTTGATATGTGAAGTAGACGGTGAATATTTAAGTGTCTACAAAAAATTACAGAATTTATGACAGTCAAGGCTCTGCCTTGTGGATTTGTTTCTAAAAACAAAAGGCTTGTGTTATGTTTTAATATACATTAACTTAATTATCTGGTAAAATTTTGTTTAATCAGATGTTTTTCATTTGTCAGTAAATAAACAGCTTTTAGTGTTTGTCACATTTATTTTTGTTTTAAACCTTTGGTTGAATTTCCTATTCAATACTTATCATAGAAACAAAAACATGGTCCGATATTTCTTTTTAACACGACAAGTGACAATGGAATTTTGCTCGACAATTAGAAATACATTAATGAAGAATTGTTAACAACAATAACATTTTGAAAGTGAACAGCGGAAAAGGGGCTTAATTTAAAAAAAAACAACCTTGAATTAAGTAAATAAATCGAGAGTGTATCTTCCTTAATTTGGAATTATTGGGAAGTTATTGGAAAACTAATCATCCGTAGTAAAACATTGAATTTTAAAGATTATAGATTAAAGGTTTATAGAATTCCATGTACAAGTATTGTTCAAAAAATATTAAAGAAAAAAGCTAAATATTAATGTTTATGATCCAGATATTAATTTAATCACACTAGTTTACAAATAATATGATACCTTAGATTGTAAATTTGTCAATAAAAGTTCGAAATGGAAGTCTTTGGTCCGCGAATTTCAAATAATCGGAAGTTTTGCGTTCTGTCCCTATCTCCTTCATTTCAGTAATTCCTGACATTTGTCTTTGGCTTCGTGCAAAGTGTAGGTTGCGCAATTATTCATTTCACCGATTGAAAATCGATTGGTAGTACAAATATCAATCGTAGAATCCGAATCCTTGCTCAAGAGTAAAACAAAGCATTTACGTAATTTTATATTAGAAATCGTTTGTATTGTAGGATGCTGTGCCTGGGAATCTCAGTGGTTCCAATAACTGGTTAATAATATCAGCTGCTTCATACTTTGAATTACATGTTGAGAATACGTAGAACAATAAACCCATATTCCCCCTAGGCCTACTTTTGACAATTTTGTCGGCTATATATATTTTGCCCCCCCCCCCCCCCTTGTGTGGAAATTCTCTTGCTATTGCTTAGTTGTATTATAAAAGTAAAAAAAAAATTCGATCTTCTGCACATGTTCACAAATTGAAATATTGCTTTAAAGTATGACGTTTGGGAGAGGGAATGAATAATACTCTGTGTACACGTTTATGGGTCACACTGTCTGTATAAGGACAATGGAGCAGAAATAATAATTAAAACCACCATACTCAGCTCTGCAAGAATTTATTATTTTTCGGTCTGATTTTGAAATTTTGACATGGATGATCGAAACTGAATCGTATTGGCAAACCCCCAATGTGTTATAAATGTTAACATAAACAACGAAGTTGAACGACATTATACTTTATGGTATACTTAGTAATAAAAGGAGCATTTTTGTAAAACAGGTTATTGTCATTATTGACCTAATATCTTGAAGAGGCTAAATGTGCACGAATAACTCAATCAATCTTTGCCTCTTTATGTTATGCAACCAAACCATAGGTAGAGTCATTCCAGTTTTAAATATATATCATTAAGTCTTTGAAGTGTTTACAATACATCGCTAGCTAATAGTACAATTCTGAACGATTCCATACTTATGTAACATATGAGAAAGTCGACGTTATCTTCCAAAAAGATATATTTTAATGGCCAAAATCTCACCTGACAGGTGAGATACAGCAACCACATAAGTGGTTATAATCTAAACTTCCCATGGAAAATGTTTTTACAAAGGAATTTTTTAATGGTAGATCTAGATATCTCACTTTACATCAAAAGCCAAAATGTTATCTCTTAAAGCAAAGTCTATCACGTGACACATTAACACTGACATATCTATCCACCAAAAATATATATATATATATATATATTTTATGACGATAGTCTTCGTCCAAGTTATGATGACTCCCACGTCTCTAATGTTTTAATATTAAATCTTAAAGGAAATTAAACAAATGTTTGTAATGATTTATGATTCCAGTTTCTGGCTGTGTCCAAGGTACGATAAAAGGAAGATGTAACGAAACACATTTCTGTTTCTGTACGGCCGGAGAATGGATGATGACCTCACTGACAGCGGTACAGACACAACATCCAAGTATACTAACGTTCAACAATCTATGCACGTGTAGCGGTACAGTAACTTATCTTAAACGTTAAAGCCAATATAACAATAAATATTTTAGATGTGTGTTGTTAAAAATACAAATCTCTCTCTCTCTCTCTCTCTCTCTCTCTCTCTCTCTCTCTCTCTCTCTCTGAGAGTAAATTTTACATGCGTTTCAATTGTAGGTGCATCACTTGAAACATGTGTAAACGTCTGGTATGTCAGTGGTATGTATTTAGTTGTATTCATATAGGTTTGTGTGTGTATGTATAGTATTACATGTATACACAATGGTTTAATAGCGACGTAGGTGTGTGCCCCTACAGCTACGCTGTGTAATGAGGTACAATTAAAAGGTCATTATATTTTAGTCTTATGTTAATAACATTACTTACTTCGTAATCTTCAATTTTGAAGGAAAAGAGAAAACAAGATACACCACCCTTTGCAGAATAATTTAAGTTATTAAAATTATAATCATTTGTTTGTGCACGTGCTTGCTCTGTAAGACGACAACAATCTGTATTTATTGTGTTTACTAATTATTTGTGATTTTTTTTTCAAGAATTTCAAAATTTGAACCAAAATGAAATCAATTTATCAGGTAGGCATTTACATATTGATGTTTTGTACCATCGTCAACTGTTGTAGATAAGAACATGTAAAGGATAACAATAACTCTGTATAAATACACAATAAGCTGTGTCCCTGATTTAATTATCAAACAGTTATTATTTGTATGGTAAGGTTGGATAACAAGTTTTAACTTAATAGTGAGGTGATAATAAATCAGATAAAACAACAGTTTAGTTAAAGTAAAAACTAATTACATTTACCAAAACGTTATCACTTCATTCATTTGAAGAAAAAATCAAATCAAGTCAAATGATCATTTAGTTTAACTGATTGATTTTGTTGTTAATTACTCACTTTTTAACATGTTCATTATATTAATATTGTGTTTTTATTATTACTCACTGTAGATGAAAACTGTGCAGTCATAGTCAAAAGTAAGTATTCATCTGAAGTGTGTTTTATTTGTGCATAAAATACAAATAAGAATATCCTACCATCATGTCATAGACCCTCGTAAGAAGACTTTAATGTAATTTATAAATGCTCTAAGGAAACCTGATCATAAATTCAAATCAACAATTGTTGGTTGTTGCTTTTAGAGCAGAGTTTTAAATCTCTATGAAATCGGTTGTACCTTTATTGTAGTGGACATGTGTATAAGTTAGATTAATGCATCTGCAACAGCAGAGAAGATGCTATCTATTAACCAAGTATAGTAATATGTAATCGGATTGTGAAAGAAAAAAAACATTGCCTTAAATGAATCCAACTTTTTTATTCACAAGAACTTGAACAATTTTTAAAACAAACGTAATATCACAACACATTAGGAGTAATGATACAGTGACATGTATCAGACAGATACTCAATTTACCTATGATACATGTAAATATGAGAAATTAAGTGTACTGTATGTAATTGTATTCACGATTAGAGGGGGTGCCTAACGAGGGCCACGTTTTCATTGTGAATGACAATTTAATTTTTTGTTCCCGCCAAATCCTTAAGCTTTATCCAATAGTAAATTATTTTTTTTACAAATACATGCCTGGATTTTCTTGAATTTTTGCTAATATCTATAGAATGCCAACACAATCAACGTTTGAGTCATGATCAAAATCGGGTCAAATTACAAAGCTGTCCGAGAAACTTTGGCTTCAAATAAGCTGAAACTAAATTAAAAATGTTCACAAAAATAAAATCCCTTTAAGTTTCCATACTTTGATTAATACAGACGAGTATAAATCATATGTTGCTACATCAAAAAGCGTAGGAATTGGCAAGAATCTCTAAAACACGTACAGGTTTCAACAGTATTTATCATTTTCTAACTTGCTTGCGATGTTAACTCTACGTCACTATGTAGAAAATTCATTAAGAGCGTATATGATGTAGATGTCAGAAAACGATGGGTTGTAAAAAAAAAAAAGATTTGGGAATTCATTAAATAATATGATTTGTTTATGCAGATACTACCATTAATGACACAAGTACGACAGGATCTTTTCATAGTACAACAACTGAATCATTAACAACAACTGAATTATCAACAACAACTGAATTATCAACAACAACTGAATCATTAACAACAACTGAATCATTAACAACAACTGAATTATTAACAACAACATCATCATCGACAACAAAGAATCACCTATACCTGGAACAAACAACAATTGGAAATGGAGGTAGTATGTTCCTCCAAGAAGAATTTTCAAATTTTAATTATTCTGATGTTATTTAATGTTTGTAACGTTAAGTAGATGTAGCAATGCCATTAGACAAAAACCAACAATATAATTTTAGCATGAAGAAAAAAATACTTCAGAAATATAAATCAATATTGGTGATTTATACAAGTTAAAAGTCACATGAGACAATATACAAACTTATGGAATGATTATATCGACCATACCATACAATCCATTGGGTCTAGCTTTCATTGCTGAGTAGATTTAAGGTAGCATTAGAGCTTGTCGGAAACGTAGACTTTTGAATGTTCATCATATAGAATGAATAAAAACATAACTATAACTTTAATTAAAATGTTATTTTAGGATGTGGATATAAATCTTCGAGTTGCGTTCTAAACTTTATGAAACAGTAATAAACTCCGAGTATTACAGAAGAACTCCAGATACAAAATACAAATTTAACAATAAAAGTAATTAAGATAATGATACCATCCTGTTTGGTTAAAAAGAATTTTGATATTATACAGGTCAGAATTGTTGCTGTTCCTCAGATTATGAAGCAAAAGTACAATACTGGTTAAACGAAACCAATCAGCGCCTTCACAAAGAAAACCTGCCTAATAGTCTCATTGAAATAAAGGATGAATTGATGCTAGAGACGAAGAATTTGTCGGCAAGCAAGAGTCTACGGATGTGTGCCCCCGATCAACGTTACTCAGCGGCAGTCGCGGGTTACGTAGGAGCTTTTGTCATTGGACTGGTTCTGTCTGTGATTATTCTCATGGATTGTAGCACTTTTATCACAAGTCTCCACAGATGTATGTGCAAATGAAATTTGCTTTTTTTTTTAGATTAAAAGAACGTTTTCTATTGTCACGTATATCCTTAATATATAACCAAACTCTGGCTTTCCTTCCGCTAAATGTAAAATGAAAGCTTTTGGAAGGTGGCTGAACGAGAGAGCGATACCATTCAGTTATAATACCCTTAAGTTATCTTTCAGTGGATTTAATGAAAGAATTTTTTCATCCAGTGCTCTCAAAAAAAGACTGTCAGCATTGATATGATAAAGATATAAGGATTTGGATCGGACAACAAAGAGTTGCTGAATTTCTCAAAAGCTTAGAAGATTTTCCAATTCGAAACTCAATAATTTTTAAGACTGCAACGTCAAACCATTCTGAAGGACAAATAAACAAAAGATTGTTCAAACGTCATTGGGAATAGAGCTCATTGAAATATTCCAGAATAGAAAAAATATAAAAAAAAGATCTAATACTAATATGAATACATGTATATTAAAAAAGGAATTAAAATGCGGCAATTGCAAGATGAGAAAATTATTTCTTTACGCTTAAATCTGAAGCAAGCGTTTTCCTGATTTTTGAGTTGAGACATGAAACGACATATTAAATGATAACAATTAACCTATTTTCTGGACACGTACTTTTGATAGAAAAAAAATCCACAAAAGGAATATTTTGGTACGTTAAGTAATAAAATAAAATCGTCTTATGGTTATCTTTGCATTTAACATTAGATTCATTATGAGATATCGGTGATTATGTGTATAAAATATGCATACCCGATTATGCACGCTAAGTCTTATAGTAAAACTACTCCTAAATATATTTTTTTAACTAAACAAATGTGTGGTTGCTAACTGTAGACACTACCGTTACTTTCATACATTTTTATTTTTAAAAAAGTTTTATGCAATTAATGGTATTTATTTACACAAGACTTCTTCTATTAAGCACAACGAACTTTTTTTTACTTGCGAGATGATTGGATTCCCACTACATGTTATGTAAACCGACAGAGAAGTTGATTTGATTGATTTCATATATATTCCTATCATATCTTAACAATAAATTGACATGAAAAAAAATTCATGTTTTGTTATTATTTCAAATTACTTAAGGGAAATAATTTAAAGAGACACGGTGACTCAAAACATACGTTTTACTTTTTGATTATGACAATGGATATATATTAAATATTAAGATATTTACGAAATTTTGTCAAACGGGAGGCTCCACATATTATTAGTCATCACATATCAGGTAACAAGTTGTTAAGCTCATCCGGATGGTGTGTTCCCGTTTTGCACACATTTTATAATTGGGTATAGAACAATAGGTGTGAATTGTGTTTTGATAGCAATTATAGTCTGCTTTCGGTCAAAGATTTTACCTGGATTTTTACCTGTGTTTTATTAGTGCCTTAACGATAAAACAAGAGGAATACAGATATTTTGTTGTGTTTTAGGTCTAATAACTATCACCATTTATTTTTTTTCGTTTGACACAATAATGATATATTTAAAAAGTATGATAAAAAATTAATGATTAGATTCGATGAATTGACTTTTACATTTTTGTCCATTTACCTTAAATATAAAACCAAATGAATTATGAAAAATTGCTGGTCCAAAGCCAATTGGAAGCTGATTCAATGGATAATTATATGATGAAGGGGAAAACTACACTGTACATAGACAGTCATATGGGGTACCCCGTGTCTCTTTTTACTATTGGGTTGCAAATTATGTAAAACGCATGTTTATAATATTATTGATTGTTTGGTATCAACAGAAAGAATATTATGAAAGAAAACAGATCTTGAAGTAGTGACCTTGACAGTAGTTCTTATGACATCACTGCATTAGTATATGGCGGGTCACTTTCTAGTTTTTCAAATCAGAGGTTAAATACATAAAAAATCTGACAAAAATAATATTGTAATATTGATGCGATATACCTCAAACTGAAAAAAGGTTGAAAATCCATGAATAAGTTCTGAATTTGATCGGTTTTGTGAAAAATTCTTTATAGTTTTTGAAGCATGCATATAAAATTGCCTATTTATCATCATACAGTTTGTCTTTTTATTCGATTATTCAAGATATAACACAACATAAATGAAAAATATTTAGCAGCGTTTTCACTAGACACATTTCTTCCATTTATGTCAGCAAAAGCAATAATTAAATATTAACATATGATATTTTCTCTTCAAACTTTTAGCATGTATATGTACTTTCTATAGGCAGTAAGTTAAACAAAGGCGCTACATATTCAACATTTTTGCAATAATCTTTCTTGTTTAAAAAAAATAATGAAACTGTTCATGACCAAAGTGATGTTTTAAATCAAATTCATGAATATGGATGTCAATTATTATGTAAATGTGCTTTTATGCAAGTTATTTTGTAACATAAAATGTTAATTCGTGCTATCGGGACGAATAATTATTAAATAGCTGTGACGATCAAACATGCGTTTATTCAATACACATACAACATAATTCAATCACACACCGAACCCGACCTGAATTCCGAACCCGTTCCAAATATAGTATACAGCATTTCATCAACATCCCCTTTTCTTAAGAAAATGTCAAAATTTCATCAAAACATCAAATTTCATCAAACAAAATAGACTTTCATCATGTTACAAACATAAAATGAATAGTGCACTTATTTAGCACAAAATGTCACTGAAATGGTAAAGTATCTGACCTATAGACACAAAATGATCAATTGAAAATTACATGTACAACAACTGACTAGAAAATCACTTAATTTCATAAGACAAAGTCCATTAACCAGTAATATAGTCTTTCAGATAGGCTGGTTTTCTCCTTTCGCGAACAGGTCTTCCTTCACGGAGTGGTTCATTTTGCGTTGGTACGGTAAGTTCAACGGACGGTGTTTCTGGTGCGCTTCCGCTAACAGTAGAGTTCGGATTGTTCACTGGCTTAGAGTCTGTTACAAAGTGTCTCTGTATGCCCTCTGTATCATCATCTGGGACTGAACGCATCGGTGAGCGGTCACGACTATAGAAATTAACTGTGGTAGGTCGCAAATGAATTCTGTTTCTACGATAAGTGGTTCCGTTCTGGTCCTTGACAGTGTATGTCCTTGGTCCAAGAATACCATTGATCTTTCCGAGTTTCCAGTTGCGTCCCTCTAGATGCTGGAAGAATACTGCTTGACCAACGTCCAATTCACTCTGCTCGCGAGACTTCTTGTCAAACGATTTCTTTACTGTCTGTCTGCGCTGATTCCTCTTCCTGATGAATGCATCACTTTCTGGTTTCTCCAGTTTCTGTGGAAAATGTGGAATCATGCCACGCACTTTTCTGTTAAACATGATTTCTGCAGGACTAATACCAGTATCCTGTTTTGGTGTATTTCTTTGTTCAAGAATTGCTTCATAAGGATCAGTCTTCTCCGCTTCACATTTTCTTAACAAAGTCTTCATGATTTTTACAGCTGACTCGGCCTTGCCATTGGCTTGTTGATGCATAGGCGATGATGTCATGTGAGTTATACCCCACTTCTTTGCAAAATCTTGGAATTCTTGGCTTACGAACTGTGGTCCTCCATCAGACATGATTACATTTGGAATTCCAAATCGAGCAAATTGTTTCTTGAGTAAAGCTATTACTCTGGAGCTTGTCAAAGATGTTAGCAAGTCGATTTCGATGAAACTAGAAAAATAGTCAACTGCAATCAAATAATGCTTTCCATTCAGCTCAAACAGGTCAAGTCCTATTTTCTGCCATGGAGTAGATCCTTCTGCATGCTGCATCAATGGAGCATTTTGGTTCATTGGTTTTCTCTCTTGACATATTGAGCAACAATCAGCCAACTGCTTGATGTCTGAATTCATTCCTGGCCAAAATATTGTTCCTCTTGCCCTTCTCAGCATGCTATCATATCCAAAGTGAGCCTTGTGAAGTCTGGCCTTCATTTCACTCCTCAAAGATTTAGGGATTATTACAGCTTCCCCTTTGAGCATAAGTCCATCACTGTATGATATAGTGTCTCTAAAGTCAAAATAATGGCGAATTCTCTGTGGCGTTTCTTGTTTCTGCTCCGGCCACCCGTTCATCACAGTTTCCTTGAGAATTTGCATTTCCTCGTCACTCTCTGTTGCTTCTTTTATTTCACTAAGTCGAGCATCAGGAATGTCACATGGTTCGTCACTTTTCAATGCCATGATTCTTAGTCTCTCACTAAAATTACCTTCCTCACTCTTCAGATATGCGCGACTCAACGTATCTGCAATTGTAAGGTTAGTTCCCTTGACATACACAAAGTTAAAATCGTACCGGTTCCATCTCATCATGATGTCCTGTAGTCGCTTCGGTGCCATTGCAAGAGGTTTCTTCAGGATGGCCTCTAATGGTTTATGGTCATTCTGTATCGTCACATTTCGGCCATATGTATATTGGTCAAAACGTTCCAGACCGTATAACACAGATAACGCTTCTTTCTCGATCTGCGCCCAGTTTCTCTCTGACACTGTCAGTGATCTAGATGCATACTCCACTGGTCTACCGTCTTGAGGAGAACTGCACCAATGCCGTCTTTACTACTGTCCACTTGTACTACTACTTCCTTCCCAGGGTCAAAGTAAGCTAGTACAGGAGTTTCTGTAAGCATCATCTTGATCCTCTGAAATGCTGCTTCACAGTCTTTAGACCAATGCCATGCCTTATCTTTGCGAGTAAGTTCTCTGAGCGGCTCCATTATGGTAGAAAGGTCTGGAAGGAACTTCGCCATGTACTGAACCATGCCGCACAGTCTCTTAATTCCTGAAACATCAGTAGGAGGTTGCATGTCATTAATGGCTTTTACTTTCTTGTCATCAATTTTCACTCCATCTCTAGAAATAACATGTCCATGAAATGAGATTTCTTTCAGTCCAATCTCCTGTTTTTCTTTATTCAAGATGATGTGTCTCTCCTCACATCTCTCCAACACTTTTCTCAATTTTAAAGCATGGTCTTGCTCAGCTTCTACATCGTTTTCTCCACAGCCGGCTATTATGATATCGTCTACCACGCTGAAAACACCTGTCATGTTTCCGAACACCTCATCCAGTTTCCTCTGGAATATTTCACTTGATACCTTTAGTCCAAACGGTAGCCTTGCCCATCTGTACCTTCCAAAAGGGGTTATCATTGTCGTTAGTCTGCTGGATTCCTCATCCAACTTCACATGCCAAAAAGCCTCCTTGACATCAAGTTTTGTGAAGGTTCTGGCCTTACTGAGCTGCGGTAGAATGTCATCAAGAACAGGTAGGCGATAATGTTCTCTCATCAATGCTGTGTTGAGTGCTTGCGGGTCAATACACAATCTTAGCTTGCCGTTGGCTTTACGAGCAATAGCCATCTGGCTGACCCATGGAGTAGGCTCTGTAATCGGAATAAGTACTCCTCTATCTTCAAGCTTCTGAAGTTCCTCATGTACCAAGCTCTGGAGTGCGATAGGGATCTTCCTGCAGGGAAGAGCTTTGGGTTTCACATTTGGGTCGACATGTAGATGGGCTGTTCCCAAATCACCTAAGTCACTGCTTGATACACTGGATATGAATTTCTCGTTATTTATGGTAATCAACTTCAATTTCTGTACCGCCTCAAGTCCAAGTAAACATGTGTAATGATTTGGAACAACAATGAATCTGAGTTGATGCTTCTCATTTGTACGTGGATTGACGACTGTCAGATCTGCCTCACCAAGTGGTTTCATGTTTGTCTTATTCCACATGTTCAAGCGGATTTTGGTAGGCTTGCATTGCTCCTTGCGGACATAACGCTGAGAAATTGTATTCACATCTGCGGCACTGTCAAGTTGAAATCTAATGTCACACTCATTGATACGCATTATTGCAGTCACTTCTTTGCCACCAGAACTAACAGCTTTCAACCATTGGTCCTCGTTGAATTCTTCTTCCTGACTGACTGAATGTATCTTCTTGCACTTTGCTTTGAAGTGATTCCTTCCACCACACTGTTCACAACATTTTCCCCATGCTGGACACTTTTGTCTCCCTGGTTCGTGTTTGTACCCACAGAATTCACAGTCTTTCTTCTTATACTGAGTGTGTTTAGTCTTTGGAATTTCCTTCTTTTTCTCTGTTTTCGGTTTGCTGTGCATGTACTTTTCAGATCTCTGTAGTTTGTTCACTTGCAGAGTGGCATCACGTAGCTCCTTTACTTGTCTGTTGGATTGTTCATACGCCCTACAAACTTGTATGGTTCTTTCGAGTGTAAGTTTGTCCTCTCTGAGTAGAAGTTCCTGTAACTTTCCAGTAACTGTGAACACTTTTTTGTCTCTCATCATTCTGTCAGGTTCCTGGAAATTGCAAGATGCTGCACGGGTCTTCAGATCTGTGAGAAAACTATCAAATGGATCTTGGTATGGGAGCTTCCAAAATCTGTGTGATTCGAGTACTTCATTTGATCTGGGGTTACAATAAGATTGTAATTTCTGAAACAATTTATCAGGGTCATTCTTGTCATTACCATCGTCCCACTGGAATTGGTCATAAATTTCAACCACGTGGGGGCCTCCACAACTTAGTATTATGGCTACCTGCACTTCTTTGGCCTTCTCTGTGCCACCGGAAGCTGCGAGATACACCTCGACCTGTCTTTTCCATTTCTTGAAATTTTCTGACACATTTCCTGTTGTTAATTCTAACTCAGGGGGTAATCGAAAAGGACAGTTATATACCTGCACTGGGGTTGGTTCTGCTTCGCCCATGTTTCATATATGCAAATGGCGGATGCACGTGGTTGCACAAAAAGTCAAACTTTGCTCTTACAAATATCAGTTTGTAATGTTCAAAATCACCTTAAGAATGCCGATATGGAGCGTTGAGACGTTATCAGAGTCCACACACCGCTGCCACCATGTTAATTCGTGCTATCGGGACGAATGATTATTAAATAGCTGTGACGATCAAACATGCGTTTATTCAATACACATACAACATAATTCAATCACACACCGAACCCGACCTGAATTCCGAACCCGTTCCAAATATAGTATACAGCATTTCATCAACATAAAATACATGTTAATTTCAATTGCGAGTAGATATGTTTTATTTATTTTATTGTCAATTGCCCTCGCAGGAATTGTGATATAGACTATAGCAATTAAGCAATTATCTCACCTGGTCAAATTCCCGTTTCGCACACATTTTTTCGATACCTAATTTTCAAATGTGTGCAAAACGGGAACAAACCCTTTGGCCTTCTCTGTGCCACCGGAAGCTGCGAGATACACCTCGACCTGTCTTTTCCATTTCTTGAAATTTTCTGACACATTTCCTGTTGTTAATTCTAACTCAGGGGGTAATCGAAAAGGACAGTTATATACCTGCACTGGGGTTGGTTCTGCTTCGCCCATGTTTCATATATGCAAATGGCGGATGCACGTGGTTGCACAAAAAGTCAAACTTTGCTCTTACAAATATCAGTTTGTAATGTTCAAAATCACCTTAAGAATGCCGATATGGAGCGTTGAGACGTTATCAGAGTCCACACACCGCTGCCACCATGTTAATTCGTGCTATCGGGACGAATGATTATTAAATAGCTGTGACGATCAAACATGCGTTTATTCAATACACATACAACATAATTCAATCACACACCGAACCCGACCTGAATTCCGAACCCGTTCCAAATATAGTATACAGCATTTCATCAACATAAAATACATGTTAATTTCAATTGCGAGTAGATATGTTTTATTTATTTTATTGTCAATTGCCCTCGCAGGAATTGTGATATAGACTATAGCAATTAAGCAATTATCTCACCTGGTCAAATTCCCGTTTCGCACACATTTTTTCGATACCTAATTTTCAAATGTGTGCAAAACGGGAACAAACCCATCCGGATATATATAATGCATTAGTGTTCCAAGAAAGTGGGGGTATTGACTTGTCTTACACAAAAATTGTTTTCCTGAGCTTTTGTTACATTAAGGGTATTTCTAAACATATTTAGAGTTAAGATTTAAAATACACCAGATAGTATGAGAACATTTGAAATTAAAGAAACGTTTGTGATAGTTTCAAAAAAATTCACGAGGCTCTCATGAGGCAAAATGTTATCCCTTCCGAGCCTAGTCTATGAATCAGATATCTTCTTAACTTAACTCCCGGCAAATGAAATAATTACTGGACAATAGATGTTTGAACTTATCTAACAGCTATATGTGGATGTGAATGTTTATTTTTCTGACATATCAGTATGTGTCGTCTTTGTGTTATCGAAAAATGCCACGCTTGTCCAAAAATGACGGGAAGTTTAAGACCAGAAAGAGTACGGTGGGGCTAATTGTGCTGGAGCCCCGCACATTAATGGAGTGTGTGAGGTCGGTTAAACTGTGTTGGATTTCTGCACTTTGATATCGATTTTGTAAACCAAACTTCATCGGACTGTCCGTGCTGGAACTTCCACATGTTATCAAGATGGGGTTTTTTTTTTTACCTCCGAGACTAGATTTACATTAAGATACCAGGTACCGTTTTTAAAATACAACTTGTTAATTTTTTCCATTCGTTTTAGAATTTTCATTAAGCTTTTACTTGTGCATATATAATAAAATTGTGCTTTCCCCCTGAATATACACATTTACATTTCAATTATAGTCTGTCCCAAGATATTTTTGCCGCATATTTTCTTAAATTATTCAATATTTATAAATACCTCTTGGTTCAGACGATGTTCATTCAATAGTATGAAAAAATCCCAAGATTTCCCCTTTGAAACGCCCCCTCTAGCTTGTCGGGTATCAGTACACGGCTAAAAATAAAAAGTCTACGAGGTTTTTCCATTGCCAAGGAGATGAAGACGCCCGGATGATAACGTTGAAAAATTGCGCGAGGGGTCCCGAGTATTTTCGAATGGAGAAAAGATGTCAACATTCCCTATTATAAATCTCCGTAGGAAATCTGTTTTCGTTCCTGTGAATTTTTACGGGGGGGGAAATGATAATGTGTGAATGAAGTTATCTTGGGAATTTTCCCTTTCATCGATTTTAATTGCACTTCAGTCACAGGTATGTGTATTTTTATTAAAAATCGTTCAAATATGCAGCATAAATATCTTGGGACAGACTATAACAATATAAATCAAGAATACGATACGATACAATACGACCAGGAAAGTTGAGTAGTATTTAGTAGAAAGTCGATATGCATACTACCGGGTTAGCCACAATTTCACGATAAAACATTCAAGCTTATACTTAATTGGTAAGACGTTGTAGACCGTCATGATTTGCGAATCATTCACTGGATTGGAGAATCTGTTTGACGCAGATATCGTCATATGTTATATAATGCTATCCATATAAGGTAGTGTTCTCTAAAATTATAAATATTTGCCCACAAAAACGAGTGTTGAAGTTTAAACTGACCCACGGGTGATGGAAAGGGGAACGATGCATGATTAACTGTGGATTTCCGACGATGGCATATCTCTAAAGGTATACTTAGATGAGGGACCATTCTATGATATATCGCCTTGCGGTATGGTCAGCAAATTTTTTGTTTTGGCATCCTGACATGAATAG
Source organism: Magallana angulata (assembly GCF_025612915.1). Lineage (NCBI taxonomy): Eukaryota > Metazoa > Mollusca > Bivalvia > Ostreida > Ostreidae > Magallana > Magallana angulata. Next base: position 21,904,985 of record NC_069114.1, read on the forward strand.
ATATACATGTACTTAGTAAGATAAAAAATTGTAATGGAAACCGGCTCTGATTTTATTTATATTTATCCTAAGTAGCCTAAAGGAATTTAAGGAAAAATTATCTGTTTCAAAAGCGTCAGGGTAAAAAACCCATGAAACAAACATCTACTGTACAATAAGCCTTGTAGCAAACAGGTCAGTATAGAAAAGAAAAAATTATGACGAACCCGAAATTATCAGATTTTAACATCCATACTTTTGAATCTGAAAACAACTCTAAAAAAGACATCTGCACTTCTTTTCAGCTCACTGAATGATTAATCTATATCTGTATTTTAATATTTTTCCTGTCCGTCACTCTGTCCATATATTGGTTTGTGTTCACGTGTTAATTAAGAACCGTTAAACAAATCTTAATCAAACTCAGTAAAAACCAACCCTTTGAAGAAGAATGTTTTTGTGAACAGAAATGCGTGTATCTATCTAAAGAATAACATGATTACAAAACTGTGAACAAGGATGCGTCTTTAAAAAATTCAAGAACTTCTGCACCGAAATTAACAATAATTTCAACAAAGTTATTGACGTGTACATTGTAGATTCTTATATGAAAAAATTCTTTGTCTCTTAATACCACTACTCAGTAGGTTTTCAAAGTTCAACAAACAGAGTATCAAATTTCAATTTAAGGAATCAGGAATCATTCTTTGAATAGTATAAGGTAATAATTTTGGTCGAGGCGTGGTCAAATGCAATAAAGCCCGAAGTGCTTTACAATAGATTTGATCACACCCCGACCGAAATTATCACCTCATAACATTCAAACAATGATTCCTTGTAAATCTTAGTTCTTATATTAGAAATGAATGAGATTTACGGAAATAATTTTCCGCGCATATTTGTTTTTCTATCGTTAGGCAGAAGGCCAGCTACGTCACATATTATTTCTAAGCGACATATTTCGGTGCGCCGATTTTTTTTTTAGCTATAACGAACAAGTCTTAGCTATTTTATTCGCGAAACAATATCGACCTCGTGATCAGAAATGACAGAGAACGTAGAGCAAAAACAGACGCGAAGATGTAAGAAATTATGAAGTCTTTAAGGGAAAACGAAACCATCGACTTGGAATCCACGCAGTCACGACCTGTGCAGGATGGCCAACGCGTGCAAACGGGTGCAGTTTCTCCAAATGAAATAAGTCAAAATGCCGAGAACTAGAGAGGAAGCTTCAGAGAACGAAACTAGAATGCAGATATAGAGAGTTACAAACCCAGATAGAAACTGAGACGAGAAACCTGCACTCTATGACCCTTCATACCACGGCGACAGCACCACCAGATACGAGGACCCTTGACGCTCCATCGGAATTTCAAGGTAATTCACATATGTCAAATACTTCAAAGAAAGCTGGAAAAATCCTTGATTATGTATGGACTGAAACTAGGGTCTTGTTAGACAAAGCTTAAACCATTGATATGGGAAACGGAGTCAAATTGAACGTTGGGGAGTAAAATCAATCCTTAGGAGATGTAACAATAGAGCAGTGGAGTTATGCAAGCCTTCAAATTATATTCGAGATGTTCACTGATGGTACTTGTACACTGAAACAATCTCTTGATTATGTGGGCTATATCTAGTCAGTCTTCAGGCTAATTATGTGTGACCAAGCATTTTGTTGTATGATCGTGAATACCGTGAAAACCAGTTGAAGTATTCTTATCCGTGGAATGATCCATGTACACAGCTACGAGAGTTCAGTCTTATACTAAAGAGGGATAACTCCACCACTCAGATTGTTTCTCATATGGGCAAAGTGCAAGTGGAGAAGCCAGTTCATATGCCTACATCGTCGACACCCAACAAACGCGGAAGGGGGGCATTCTTTCCAAATGGGCGTGAAATATGCCGCCGTTTTAACCAAGACAACTGTGTGTGTCCCAATCTAATTAAAATTAGACTTCTACGATACGCTATACGCTTGTATAGCGTATCGTAGAGGAGCGGAATTACAAGTCTAATTTTAATCAGATTGTGTGCGTCCAGACTGTTGGCTAGCTCATAATTGTTATATCTGGTAGAGGAATAATCACCCTGCAACGAAGCATATCATGGTTTAGCAGGGAAAACAGTGACAGACCCAGAAACGGATTTGCAACTCTCCGTCTTCCTACCTGCAGTTTTCAGTCTGGGAAAAGCTTATTCCTAACAGCGACTTTGATAGTCATTTATCCTGCAGGGCGTTAAGGAGGGTTTTCACATTGTCGACAATGATTTAGATATTGATACTTATGTTGAATGTAACAATTATACATCTTTTGTAGTTTTTTGCAATCTGGCTGAGTCACATGAAATTTTGCATGGAAATTACGTTTTATATGACAGACCTATGAATATTGTTAATGTCGTGGGCGCCATTCCCAAGTCTCCCCAAAAAGTAAGATTCATTCATAATGCGAATCGACCTATTAACGAAAGTCCCAATGATTATACTTCTTGTCATATATGAACCTATGTCATGCTTGTAAACAAATGACTAAAACTGTTTTTAGCTAAATTAAGTAGACCTTAATAATGCCTACAGGTTTATCAACATTAACCCTAGTGATTATAGATTTACAGGTTTTCGTCCTGTGGTGATTATTTCTCTGTGAACCGCAAAGAGGTCTTTTTGGGCGGCATGTCTGATAGCATTCTTTGGACTTTTGCGCCCAGAAAACTTCTATCTCAGGGACATATCTGTGTACCAGACCGCAACTTGTGTATCTAAAACAACGCCCGCATGCAAAAGGCTTCTTATTAATCCTGAATTGGACAAAACCTTTCCAGTTTCATGAGCACCAACTCCAGGTCACCCTCCCGGGCCTGCACGGTCATCCTCTGTGCCCAGACAGTGCCCTTTGTAGCTTATTTCGGTTGCTCTTTGCCGACCGTTTGACATCAGACACATCATCTCTCTTTCAACGGACATACGGCAATCCCCTGTCTTACATCTGGTTTTTGTCTCGACTGCGGAAAATCCTACCTGGAGAGGGTATCACCGGACATTCCTTTCGGCAGGGCGGTGCCACATGGGCGTTCTAGCAAGGCTTACAGAGTGAAATAACCCAAGAACTGGGTTTTCGGAAGACCAACGCTACCCTACCTGGATTCCAACTTGGACCAAAAAATTTGCAAATATGTAACAGTTTGGTAGAGGAATTCCTTTCAGCCTTTTTTTTTTTATCCCCCCCCCCTTCCCTCACTCAAACATTTTTCACCTGGGTCTGGGAGGTTACTTTTTTACATGTTCTACATATATGTTCTCTCTGTTTATTTGCGAATTGTATATTGAGCATTGCAAAAATAAAATTTTGTAGGTCCAGGTTACCCTTGTTTATTTAAAGTAAAATGTTAATTCATGTATTAGAAATGAATGAGGTTTACGGAAATAATTTATCCGCGCATATTTTTTCTATTGTTAGGCAGCAAGCCAGCTACGTCACATGTTATATCTACATGTAAGCGCCATATTTTAGTGGACCAATTTTTTGAGCTAATAACGAGTAAGTCTGAGCTATTGTGGTTTTTTTTTTTTGCAAACCCACCCACCCACACCAATTGTATAATTGCAGACAAATCTTGTATTTAGCAATTATGGGAGGTTACTTTTTCACATGTTCTACATATATGTGTTTATTTGCAATTGTGGATTGAGCATTGCAAAAATAAAATTTTGTAGGCCCATATGTAACTCTTGTTTATTTGATGTAGACTTATATTTACATGATATTCATCAATTGTACGATTGAATATTAGAATATTGACGTACATGTATTTATGTGAAATTCGTTCTTTAAATTGAGCACACCCTGCTTGCGTCTCAGCAATACGTCATTTGAATTTATCAGACTATGCATTACAAAATCAATTAAGAATCTTACTGCTATCACAAAAATAGACATTTAAGAATGTAATAATTTACAATTGCGCATTTCTAACTTGTCTGTAAATATGTGCCGTTATCAATTAAAGCAAGTTTAATTTATAATCCAAAAATTTACATATATAATTTACTTTCTCAAAATCTATCATTGTAATATTCTGAGCATTGTTGGCATTCCGGAAATATATTTTGTTGAAGGTTGATAATCCGTGTTTACATTGTCTCTTCCTTTTTTATTTATGACCAGCTTCAGTGAGGTCGGTAAAAGTTGAAGATTATATAAATAGTACCTGTTTGGGAGGGTATCAGCTGAAATTGACACCCCGAGAAAACCATTGTCAACCGACGCTTCGCGTCGGTTGACAATGGTTTTCGAGGGGTGTCAATTTCAACTGTTATCCTCCCAAACAGGCACTATTTATTTTTTTTACTGATTGTCTTAATTTTAAAGAAAACATCACTGCTTTTTGATAGGAATAACGTGAATTCTAAGGCGAACCTTATGATTTTCACGCATGTAACAATTTCTATTGTTATACTTTCATGTTAAATACTGAAATCTGATTGGTTAAGACGCAGTTCATAATCCTTTCTATTACCCTCAGCGTTAGCAATGCACTTAGCAACGGGTAACATTAAAAATTGTTACATGCGCGAAAATTATGCGTGTACGGTTCGCTGTAGAATTCACGTTATTCCTATATAAAAGCAGTAAAATTTTCTTTATAATTAAGACATACAGTATAACAAAATAAATAGTGCCTGTTTGGGAGGATAACAGTTGAAATTGACACCCCTCGAAAACCATTGTCAACCTCCGCTTCGCGTCGGTTGACAATGGTTTTCTCGGGGTGTCAATTTCAACTGTTACCCTACCAAACAGGCACTATTTATATACTGTTACCCTCCCAAACAGGCACTATTTATATATTATGTTACCCGTTGCTAAGTGCGTTGCCAACGCTGAGGGTAATAAAACAGATTATGAACTGCGTCTAGACCAATCAGATTTCAGTATTTAACATGAAAGTATAACAAATGTTATTATTTGTCAGTTTGATTAAGATTATGATTATACATTGTTGATTTTAACTATACAGTCATCATTGTATTATTATATTTTGCGGATGACCATATGATTTATAAATATTTACGGATTTATTTGCTGTTGAATGTTATCTGGTAGGGTTTGTCATGCGGCCATTTTATGAATTGTTAAAATTGAGTTAAAAGTTTATAATTAGTGGATATACTCAATTAAAAATTTCAATTAGACTGTTTTATTTTAAATTTTTAACCCTTTTTTAAAGATTAAGAATGCTAAACGAATCATGTAAGCAACCTTTAAGACATGCTGAAATATATGCATGATTTTAGGACAGAGGCTGATAGGTCGGCAGGTTGGAAGTTTTATGATGAATAGTTCCGGTTAAGAATTGCAGTGGATCCTGCTAAGTCTTGGGCTTCACTCGCCTCAGAGTTCAGGGTTATGTACATGGTAGGCAGGCAACAAAATTCCACAGCATCAGAGGCTTACAATGGGAATAAGTGCTACACTTTTAATTTCCAGGGATTCTGCTTTAAAAAGGAATGTGTGTATGACCACATATGGTTTAAATGTGGGCAAGGCCACTGCATGATTAACTGTCCCATGTCAAAATACGTGTCATATAGGCAGTCTTTTTTCAGCAAAAGACTAGCAACAAGGCCAGGACATCAACAAAGTTTTAGACAACAGGGAACCAATTTCACAAGACCCTCAAAATTTTCAACCCCCAGGTTTATGGGACCTAGGTCGCACCCCAATTAATGTCTCGCATATGTCTATATATGTAGACAAGTATCCTATTACACAGGTTGCTAAAGAAATTTATCAAGGTTTTACATATGGTTTCGTGCTTAATTATCAAGGTCCTAGAATTGGTGTTGTTTCAAATAATATATTATCAGCTGACCAACTCCAAGCCCAGTTATAAGATAAACTAGTGGGTATTGTTTTATAGCTCACCTGAGCTGAGAGCTCAAGTGAGCTATTCTGATCACATTTTGTCCGTCGTCCGTCTGTCCGTCTGTCTGTCCGTCTGTAAACTTTTTACATTTTGAACTTCTTCTCTAAAACCGCTTATCCAATTTCAACCAAATCTGGCACAAAGCATCCTTATGGGAGGGCGAATATAAATTGCAGAAATAAAAGTCCGATATGTAGTCAAAGCGGAGAAAACCTTGAAACTGTAGAAAATGGGGGTGTATTTTTAAAAATCTTCTTCTCAAGAACTACTGAATCCAATTCAACGTAGTTTAGCATAAATTATCCTTATGGGAAGGAATATATAAATTGCAAAAATTAAGTGATAATTCTGTTTCAAATCTGAGTTATTACGAAAATAATCATAAAGGAAAGGCGTGTTTCAATCAGTTTAATAGCTTCGGGTTCGGCATCCGGTAAAATGGGTAGGCAAGACTTGGCCTTGGCAAAACAAAAGATTGGCGGTTATTAATCTGCCAATCTTATTAAAATTTCAGGATATTTGATGGACCTGTATATTTGTATTCGCTGTTAATATTGCTGCAAAATAATGCGTATTTGGAATTGACGATTGCCGATCTGGCCCGGCCGCTTTTATTTTGCCACGGCCCGGGTTAGCATACTCATTTTACCAAGACTCGTATTCCATACTTCTAAAACGAGGTTCTTTGTTTAAAGCAGCCATGACATTATACGAAGAAGGGTCGATCTGACTATGATGAATTTGCTTGTTGTTCGCGTATGAAAGGAAATTTTTGAAACATGCAAAATATATTGGTGCCGATTTTGTGAAGTAAATTGAGGCAAATATTTCAATGCGTTGACAGTTTTCACACATGACGTTGGTGTTTGCTTGTTCTGATTTTCGTTTCGTTTTCATTATTTATGCTTTGTAACCAGGGAACTTTCGTCTGTATTTCGTGATTTTTACGTATCAAATCAAACAGAGACTTCGGTAAATCAAACAGTTAACTGTTTACCTGCGCAAATGAAGCAAAATCTGATGTATCAAAAAAGTACTGAAATACAATTCATTCTATCTATCGGTAATTCGGCATTATCTTTTGCGTAATGGTAGATTAATGCAATAGGTTCTGTTAAGATGCTCGGCATTTTCTCGAGTTAATTCAGTTTAAATAGAGTTTGATACCGCTGACGGAAATGTGTAGGTATATATACATGTATATATATGATTCATTTCGAAAAAATAAATTGTGTTCTTTATTTGTTATAGTGCATGTTTCTTGTGTTTAATTGTTTACAATTTCTATTTACTAACCATATTTGAGTGTTAAGCTTCGAATTATAAGCAAGATACAGAAATTTGCTCACAATTCTATGTTTGTTCACAGATCTTAAAACTAAAGATTAAAAAGTAAAAAAGATTGTCAATATTTTTAAAGAAAATTTTCAAAGTCTGTTCTTCCAGAAACCAATTTTAACAACTTATTGTATTGTAAACTGAACCTTTTTTCGTCATTATTACTCCTACTGTACATGTGATTCTTGACTGTGTTTGTGTACATTTGTATAAACTGACTTTGAACCTCAAATACCAGTGAACTGGTCTTGAGTGAATAAAAGAATTGAAAATCTTAGGCCATTCTTTTTTTTCATTTTAAATGCTGAATAGAAATACCAAGTTAAAAATCTTAAGCTGAATGTAATAAACTCATGTGAACAAAATATGACTCAAACCTAGGCGAACTGTGAGCTCTGTATCTTGCTTATAATTCTACGATTGATGCTGAAATTTTGGTTGAACATTAGAAATTCTATATGAATTAGAATATGTTAAATACTTGTACAAACAAAATAAAAGAATGATATTCTGTATATACCTACTCTCTGGGGCCCCCTCTTTAAACAATAATTAATGTGAAATCTACATCAATTTTGATAGTTTTTCAGACACGAGTAAATAAAAACGACATCTATAAAACAGTTTCCATAGTTCTGACACATTTCTGTTGCGGGGATAAAGTATTTATTGCTATTCCTAAGAAAATATCAAAATTATCCTGGTTTGTACGCGAGGTAAATAACAGTCAATAAATTTATAATGGAGAAGACAAATTTAATTTTTGAATGTTTTTAATTTGAGAAATTGAGCACATTGAGGTACAATTTTCTTTTTCACATCTATACATGTAGGATTTTTTAAATAAAAAGCAATAACTATTATATTTTTTTTTTGAAAATGCAATAACTAATAAGTAGTTGATGAAAAAAAATGTACCCATATGCTCTCATATATTTTGATCGCTTTACAAAGTGGGGGGGGGGGGGGGGCAGAACGAAAATATGAGGAATTGGAAGTTAACAACTTAACAGTCTACCCCTACCAAATGTTTAGATTTATATCTTGCATGGGATTTTCTTATTCTGGTAAAAATAGTATTTCATGAAGGTACAATGTCAAAGATTACGTGTATGCAAAAATAAGTGTAAAATTCGAATACTTTACAATATTTATTTTTTGTTATTCTATCGTGGGACCATATGGCACAATATCTTTTGAACGCCAATTGTTGCTCAGGTGAGCGATGTGGCCCCATGGGCCTTTTGTGGTTTGTTTTTTTTTTACGAAAAACACATGTCTCCCCTTCTCCCAAAGGATTGTAATATGGGGCAAATTTGATAGGTGAAAAAGAACGATGTCAGCTATATGTTATATATCATCCATATATGAAACAGGTCATTATTGTAAGGAATATTTTCATGATAATTGAAGTTTTTTCTAATGTGACCTTGAAATAAAAAATTGTTTAAAGTTTGAAGTCCTTATGTCAAAGTATATTTAGGAGTTGAACAATGAAGTTTTTCTAATGTGACCTTGAAATAAAAATTTTGGGTCAAGGTAAAAAATTATGACGGGGTTCAGCTTGGTTATATACTATCTATCTATGATACAAGTTTAAAGTCTGTATGTTGAAGGGGTCTTGTGTTATGGTCTTGACAATATTTTTTTAAATGCTTGACCTTGAAGAATAAAATAGGTCAAGGTCAAAATTTTTAGTGGCTAAACATGATTTGGAAATAGAAGACAAAATCCTGTTTTGTTTCTATAATACATGTATACGAGTTTTGATTGGAAACATTTAGATCCCTCTTGTCCCCTAATTTGACGAATTCAATTTGAGGGGCTAGCCATTTCTTTTTCTCTCTATGTCTTTTTATTCTAAACAAATTTTGTACAATATCTGTTAAGAAATTCGTTACAGTTCTTGAGATATTTGGGAAAGATTGTTTAACAGGCCGACCTTTATCTCCTTATAAGGGACATTAAACGAAACTTTGGTGGTTATATATATAAATATTACAAACGTTATTATGTTATCTCTTCTATAATGCTTTTCAAAATAGTTCTTCTTAAGATATAAATGATCAAAATATCGGAATTCTAGCCTCTTAAAACCCCTAATTATGTAACATATTAGAAAACTTTTAACATACGTTGATAAATAACTGAAAGATAAACAATTTTGCTTCTATAATGCATTACAAAACATTTATGATAAAAGATATATAGATAAAAGCCTTTAGACCCTTATTGGCCTTTAATTTGATGGGCCGGCCCCTATTTCTTCATATCAAAAGAAATGTCGTATTATTCTAAACAAATTTTGTTCATTAAGTGTTTCCAAATTTTTTACCGTTGATGAGATATTCAGGAAAGATTGTTTTTGGGACCGACCCTTTATCTCCTTATAGGGGCCATTAAACGAAACTTTAGTGGTTAAATATTATTACGAACGTTATTCTGAGCATCTTCTCTTCTATAATGCTTTTCAAAATATTTCTTCTTCTTAAGATATAAATGATCAAAATATTGGATTTCTAGCCCCTGAAAACCTCCTATTATGTAACATATCAGAAAACTTTTAACATATATAGATAAATAACTGAAAGATAAACAATTTTACTTCTATAATGCATTACAAAATATTAATGATAAAAGGGATATAGATAACAGATTTTAGCCCCCTCTTTGCCCTAATTTGAGGGGCCAGCCCCTTTTGCTTGGTGTCAGTTGAAAGATCTTTTATAGATAATCTTTTGATGCTCTACATGTGTTAACAAAATATTTCTGAGAAGAAAGATATTCACACTCAAATCTTAAATTTCCCAAAAAATTTCAAAAAATTTAACATCAACATTTTCAGGTCCGGGAGAGCTTTAAGGATAATGACCTCTAGTCAAATCTAAGCAAGCAAATCTACCTTAACCACTCTATCTTGCATATAAATTTCAAGTTTCTATCTATGACAGTTTTTGAGGAGATGCGTGGACAGTATCGTGTACCAAAATACATGAAAAAGGGGGATTATTCAAAAGCGGAAGTGAATTTCTAGAAGTGGGTTGCAAAGAGACATTCACGGAAGACATCATCCCTGTAAAAATCATTAAAATCGATTGAGAAATGGCTGAGAAATTAAGGGTCACTACCAAGAAGAAAAATAATATATAGAAGAATGAGAACGCGTAGAAAAACAGTAAGGTCTTTCGTTGAAGACAGAAGACTTTAATACAAAAGTCGACAAAAACAAGCCTTTGAAAGGGGAGACATAAATATCGAAAGAAATTAGAGAAGTACGAGTAATTGGTCCTTTTTCACATTCCCCAATGCCACATAGTCATACTTCTCCTGATGATATTGATATTGTATAAACATTGTATTTTAAAGTATCCGTTGACTTCAAAAGGTTAAACATAACAATTAATAACTGGAAAAAGAATAATTATATCTTACAAAAAAGAAATCGAAACTCTGTCCAAATATTAAAATCGTATCCCAGCTGAAACTTTGCTTTCATCTTTCAGACTAAGTTTCTATTTCAGTTGCTTTTTCTAACGACATATGAGTGGGCATGCCCTTTTGTTAGAGGAGAACACAGAAGCTCTTTTTCCAAAATTGAAACATACCATTAAATTCAATTCGATCAGCCATCATTGATCTGTCGAAAATGCGTAAAATGAATTGGTTATAACACAGCTGTCTAAATAAAATTAGCATGTTCTTATTCGATTCACTCAAACGAACATAAAATATTTATGAAATAAACACAAACTCATGAGTAGGATGTGAAGCGCTCTGAAAGTGCAGTTTTAATTAATTCCAATATAACAATAATTTCTTTCTTTCAAAACCAAATCTTCCACATCTACAAAATAAAATTGTAAATTTTAGACAGTGGATACATCTATATATTATACAATACGAAGCAAACGGCGGGTGGGTGGTACTTACATGACTGCACGAAAAAGAGCCTTCGAATGGCTTTACTAGTACACAATAACTTTCACGGTCATTCATAGCCCGTAATATGAATTCAATATTGTCACCTGACTAGGTGACAATAATAACAACCAATAGATGTAAAGAATAAACAAACACTACCACGTGTTTAAGTAACATCAATAAATACATCAATACACAGTTTTTCTTTTATTGGCACGACTCGGAGACCTACCGTTCGGAACTATCGAATAATGTATCACAGTGACTAAAACCGGACAAACTTGACCAATCCCACAATGCAACAGATATCAGTGATGTTGATGTTTGTGTTCCTGATTTATCTGGATAAATTCCATCATTGTTCTGCTGGAGCTCTGATAGGCGAGTATGATTACAATATTTCTCTAGAATCCATCTCGTTTAACGAATTCTGTATTACATAGGGCCAAGAAGAACTTTTCTGCAAAAAACCATGAAACTTCTTTTTACATTACATTAAAGGTGACCATTTCTTGTATTCATTTTTTAGGCATCAAAATGTTTATCATTCTGTTATAGTTAACGGAATTAGATTGTCATTTTTCAACTCAGCTCTTCTTCTGAAATTTATGAATAATTATTTTTTCTATTGACTTTGCTTAATTTATCCTTTTCAACAGGAGTATTGTCACGATGGAAATTGTACATTTCATTTGTGGTTTTGAGTCGAGTTACAAACAGAATTCAACGCTCACAATAATGTGTTAATGTAGCCGTTGCTCATGCCATGTTTTTATTTTTTCAATTAGATTTAACTCTCTATTTGCAAATGAATTACACAATCCACCAGTTTCTAGCGTGCGCCAAATAAGTTCTTCTTTTACGTTTGCGAGGTTAAGATCTGGTAAAATAAAATCATTCCAGAGTATCATTTTAGCGCTAAAGATACTTTATGATGGTTGTAATGATTTATTGCTTTATATGCTTTAATTCCAAGCATTTGGAATATGAAGAAAATAAACAATTTCTTGACATTCTTTATCAAATCATTGCAAAAGTAATCGAAATAACTATTTTCAATTTGACATCAATTTAAAGTAGAAGTCAGCTGTTGTCTGTTAAATGTGGGGGTTTTTTGGCGAGACTTTGGGTATTTAAGTTATATTTTATTAGTAAACAAGAGGCCCATGGACCACATCGCCTACCTGATCAACAAGTCTTGTATCTTTGTCAAAATAAAAACACACGGAACTCCTCTGAACTATTATAAAACTCACATAAATTCTTATATGTTTTAAAAATTGATAATACATGACAACATTAATAAAAAAGCTAACATGATCATAAGACCAAAGATGCACAAACTAACCAATCTTATTATCCTTGGCCTCAACGTATTAGATTTAACAAAATCAAAAAAATAAAAAACTATATAAAAATATCTATAAATTTTTTAAAAAGGTCACTTTGACTTTGATATTAGGATATGAAGATGCTTATTCTATATCTTCAGAATTTTTTTTAAAAAGCATTTAGTATTTATATGCTTAACATTTTGACTCCTCCTTTGGGCTCTAGTATTAGTCCGGTGGTAACAATTTTTACGCTTCAGAATTGACACTGTGTGAGGATACTTACGTACTAATCTCATAAATTGTATCAATGTAGTTTTGATAGGAGGGTTTTTAAAACATTTCCCCGCTTTGTTTCTATGTTGAACGTCGAACCCCTTTTAGGCCACTAATATTAGGCCTTTGGTCACTATTTTATTAATAAGAATCTACACTTTCCGAGATTGCTTGTATAATAATCTCTCAAATGGTAGCTTTATAGTTCTAAACCTAAAAAAAATCAAAACATTTTCATAAAATATTTCTTTGTTAAACTTTGATCCCCAATTCATGGCTTTAACTCTTTGGAATCTACACTGTCTGACAAGTCTTGCATATTAATTGTACAAATCGCAGCATTAAACATTTAATTCTTGAAAATAGTTTTAAAGCCCCACAAATCATACGGTAAACTTCGAACCCCTATTGTATTGTCCCATATATTGGTCCCGGTTTTATTAATTTGGAATCTACACTATCTGAGGATGCTTTGTAAGTGATCTAACAATTTGCAGCATTGTATTTTTGAGAAGATTTTAAAAAATATTTTCCCTTCCTTATTTCTTTGTTAAATGTTGAATCCTCTTATGGTCATATTATTGGTCCAAGGGTAATGGTTTTGATATTTTAAAATCAACATCATCTGAGGATGTTTGCACAGTAATGCTAAAATGTACAAAACTCTAAGAATTGTTACTTGTTTCATAGAGTTTACTTTTTATATGACAGTTTAAAATATGATTTTCATTTATATACAAGAATATTTAGGCACCAACACACTTCGTCAAACAAAGCAATTGTTATTATATCTTGAATGTCATAAACTACTTGACACCTTTCAATTACTAGATCTTGACCTTTAGCAACTTTTTTTTACTTTATGACAAGAACCTTAATTAGGAAAAAATGTGTTATGAGCTCTTCAAATCGCATGAAACTTGATAAAATCATATATGAATTTTAAGATAGTCTGAGATCTAAAAATACTATAGTAGATCTAACGATTAATTTTAATTAGTGAAAAAACCAACCTTACAATCGGAATGCTTTAGAACACTTAAAAGCTGCGCCTATTTAAAGGGAAACGATTTTGGTCAAATTTTACTTCTCTGTTTTTACTATTTAGAATGCTCTCGGAATGCATTTATAATGATCACATGGAATTGAGGGTCATGTGTAGAGTTATAAGCAAGATACAGAGCACACAATTCTTTGTCATGTGAGCAAGGTCCGAGCACTGTTTTTGCTTAATACATAGGTGAAATATACCAGTAAAATATCTTTTTCAAGCTGATTTGTCTATTTTCTAATTCATTTAATCAAGCATAAATAAACAGTTTCTAACGTTTAACACAATGATCATTTTAAGGCTAAACTCGAATTTTCACTACAATATTCAATTAGTAATAAAAAGCTTTGATTACCTAGCAAGGAATTGCACGCTCTGTAACTTGCTTATAACTTAACGAATGTCCCTCAAATTTTGGTTGCTCATTGAAAAATCCATGCATAAGCATTGATTACATTAAAATCGGAAAAAGAATTTTTGACTAAAATCGTGACAATTCCCCATTAACTATTCAAACGTGTATGTACAAAACATTGACAAACTTGTCAAACATATTTCTTATCGGAAGTTTTATGTCGATATATGTACAATAGTATACAGACAGTATTTTTTAAACAGCATTGATTTTATTCTTTCAACTTTAGTAAGTGAATAACTAACTTTAAATGCAATTTATTTGGGTTTTTTTCAGATTCAAAGTCGGGTTCGGGTAAGATACAGTCTTGTGTACTTAAGATTACGATTATTCGTGTGATTACGAAGTCTGTTCGGAAATTATAGAGGCATTCTGTCCCATTCGTTAAAAATTTAGATAAACCCTTTAACATTCATCGGAAAAGTAAAACCAAAGTAATTTTTCTGGTCCATGACATCTTTAGATCAATCCCGAGAAGTTAAGTCTATTGATTTGGAGAAAACCGCAGACTAATCGCTATATCACAATTATTCAAAATCTAAATATATATATATATATATATATATATATATATATATATATATATATATATATATATATATATATATATATATATTGAATAATTGTAATCTGATTACAATTTACCTGAATTTCAACATAGTTATGTTGCAAGTCAACATAATTACCTTGCAAGTTTATATTATAATCTCCCATGTCAACACGTTTGATAGAAAAAATAATTTGCACACAATAAGGATTAGTATGTCACCATTCGTTGCATTTCTAATTTGATACATCAAATAGATTTTAAAACTTTTTTTCAAATGATTTGCAAAATACTAGTAGACATTTTGAAATTGCAATGTCTTTTGAGAGAGAGAGAGAGAGAGAGAGAGAGAGAGAGAGAGAGAGAGAGAGTTTAGTTCTAAGATGAAAACGATATCTTTACTGTATGCTGTTATTTTCTCCCAGATTCTTGTTCTGCCGAAGGTAATCTATTAGGAGAGTGCAAACAGTCACGGTTTTGTTTCTGCGACGCTCGACTCAAATGGGTGTGCTCCTTTAATGTACGAACGATATACGGAGATCTTTATGACAAATTCGAGAAAATCTGTACTCATTGTAAGTTCTCTTTTGTGTTCACTTCTTTGTGTGTTCTAAACAGTGTTTCTCATATATATATAATCAAAAACGTTGAATTTAAATATTTACACATTGTTATGAATATCTATTCTAGGCAAGGATGGCTGTGTAAAGGATAACGTTATTAGTAAGTTGTTGTTTTTAATTTTATTAGTAAAATCTTGCATTATGAAATTTGTTTAAAAATTTGCATATTTCTATGTATGTAGTATTTTATGTTTTCCCAAAAATTTAGAAAAATATTTGAGGAGTGGTTTTTTTTACTTAGAGTCCCGACCCCCATTACTTTCGCAATAATATTGAAATATTTACAGCAATATTATTATTTACAATTTGAAAAAGGACGAGCCAATAATGCTCAATGAAATTAACACAAATTAGGCAAATTGTTTCCTTTTAAGTAGGTCGATACACTTCTTAAAAGTTCTCCAAGCAGAGATATTTTATTAGAATAACGCAGTAAATAATTAAATATAAAAAATAGTACCTCAAATTAAAGTATTCTGCATGGTTTAATCAACAGTCGACTTGTTTGGCAAGGTTAATGATAGAAACATTTATAGACTGCATGATTTATTGGACTGCCGTTTTGATTATTTTTATCATTAATGAATGGACATGTAAACTGTTTTCTATTCAATTCAAGACTTAATGCATCTTTTAGCTGAATTGTTTTGTGATTATTTTCAGCTGATTTAAACGTGACATTGCCGTTTTTACTTGAAAGAGAAGCAAATACAGATACAGCAGGTATATATATTTTTGGTTTTAAATTTAGATACTTAAAACCTAATAACATTACTAAATATAATTACCTGTACCTTAACCTGTGAAGATTAACAATGTTTGTACGTTTGTTTTCCCCATTTGTCGTGTTTTTTTAATTTAACTATCAATTGGTTGTTTTGTAATACTCCGAATTCCTAACTCTTCTGTCGTCAAAAAAGGCAAAACATCCCACTTATTATGAAGCAAGCTTTGCAATAAATACATTAACTAAAAATTTTAGAAAGTATTCGGAAAAATTATAATAGTAAGGTAAACTGCATTAAGAAGAAATATTATTAAGGTATCTAACTCCTCACGTTTTGCATTCATTGCGCATATGATCATTTTATTTAAAATAAATATGATATTATTTATTTAATCATCACAGAAAGATAATTGTTTCATAACTACATAACATTCATAAAGAAAATCCATTTGCATTAAGAAAAAATATTATTAAGGTATCTAACTCCTCACGTTTTGCATTCATTGCGCATATGATCATTTTATTTAAAATAAATATGATATTATTTATTTAATCATCACAGAAAGATAAATGTTTCATAACTACATAACATTCATAAAGAAAATCCATTTGCATTAAGAAAAAATATTATTAAGGTATCTAACTCCTCACGTTTTGCATTCATTGCGCATATGATCATTTTATTTAAAATAAATATGATATTATTTATTTAATCATCACAGAAAGATAATTGTTTCATAACTACATAACATTCATAAAGAAAATCCATTTGCATTAAGAAAAAATATTATTAAGGTATCTAACTCCTCACGTTTTGCATTCATTGCGCATATGATCATTTTATTTAAAATAAATATGATATTATTTATTTAATCATCACAGAAAGATAATTGTTTCATAACTACATAACATTCATAAAGAAAATCCATTTGCATTAAGAAAAAATATTATTAAGGTATCTAACTCCTCACGTTTTGCATTCATTGCGCATATGATCATTTTATTTAAAATAAATATGATATTATTTATTTAATCATCACAGAAAGATAATTGTTTCATAACTACATAACATTCATAAAAAATCCATTTGAATTCAAGAAACAAAAAGGTTTTGGGGGAACTATTTTTTGTGCGGAAGGATTTTTAGACAAAAATGACAGAAACAAGCAATTAAATTATGAATTTTCAATATACCTTTCTTTTCAGTTTTATGATACATTATTCATATTTTTAACATTTGGTAGTTTTGTAATATATTCTAGAGGTTCTGTGTGACATATAAATTAAACCTGAGAGAGTGATAGACGTTTACCATAAAGTCATCCAAATATATGAAAGATGTCTGAATCTTTAGCCAAATTTTACGAGAATTTAATCGGAGGCTTGATTTCTATAATTCGACATCACTTATCCCTATTTTTTATTATGTTCAAATGAGACTGAATACATATGTAGGCAAACTGAATCAATCTTGTAAAACTCTTGATATTCAAAATGGGTTTTTTTAAAGTGGCATGGTCAGCATTTTGGTCAAAAATTATTTTCCCGATTTTAATATTTACAATGCTTCAATAAGGCATTTTTAATAGACAACCAAAATTTGAGTGTCATTCGTTGAGATATAAGCGAGTTACATATCTCAAAATTTTTGCTATGTAAACAAAGTTTTGTTTACATTTTGAATGTTAAAATGTAAAAATTCCAGTTTTAGACCTAAAATGAATGTGTTATACGTTAGGAACTGTTTATTTATGCTTGAAATGAATTTCCACGAAAACTCCACGAAAATTGAACCACCACGAATTTTAACGATTCCACAGTAAACTGTAACTCCAACATTTAAAAAAAATGAAATTTCATCTTTTCTTCAGATATATGTAATGTATCAGAGCCGTGTCTTAACAACGGAACATGTGAGTCGGTAGGTAACTCTTACAAATGTCTCTGTGAAGCAGGATGGAATGGAACCTATTGCGAACTAGGTAACTCGTTTTAATTTATAGTTTTATAAATATGTTATATTTATATGTGAAACAGATAATCTTAATTTATTAATACTGAATACTGTTTTTCTAAAAATATGATTCTCAGGTTAAATGAAATATTCATGCATTTCAATGGAACTGTGAACATCATTGTAGATATCGATGAATGTATGGACAACCCTTGTGATACGAACGCCAGTGATTGCATCAACACGTTTGGCTCCTTTCGGTGCATTTGTCCACCTGGGTTTACTGGAGACCTCTGCAAGGATGGTTGTATTAAGATATCCGACATATACAATGTTCTTATGAAGCATTTAGATAAACCCGTCAAAGTGAAATCACAATTATTGCAAAATGTTGAAAATAAAAATCAAGTAGTTGTAGACGTGAACTTAACTGTTAAAGCTGGCATGAAAAATGATCATTAGTACTAACATTTCCTATCTCTCTCACACTACTATCATATTAGTTTTCGATATCTATTGTTACGTTAACCTCTATACACTCTCCATACGAGGGCTGTACGATATGGAATGTGTATTGCACGATTTCTTGAATAGTTCTATTCAATACCTTACAAATGGTGTAGAC
Organism: Magallana angulata; assembly: GCF_025612915.1. NCBI lineage: Eukaryota > Metazoa > Mollusca > Bivalvia > Ostreida > Ostreidae > Magallana > Magallana angulata. The sequence goes on from NC_069114.1 coordinate 21,923,706, forward strand.
ACAAGGATTCAGCTCCACAACAGTACTAAACTTGTAAACATTTCAATATTTGTAGCTCCAGTTGACCACTGTTTTAAAATGGCCAGGAAAGGGGTTTAACATATCGAAGAAATCAGAGCTTACATTAAACTTTGCATAAACAATTTTCATTCGGTTATGTTGATTTTACTATTCAAGTCGAAATAATTTTGAGATTACATACAATACACATTGCATATTGAACAACCCCTCGCACGAGGACTGGAAAACTATTAGTATACATCTTTCAACGGATACATGCATCATACATGTATATATCCAATACTTACATTGGACGGATAGAATTGAAATGAAGGGTAGAATGTTGTAGAATGTTTATCATGTCAGTTAGTCATTTAAGTATCTCGCTACATTCTAAGAGGTTCCAATGTAGAGTTACAATGTACTGAGCGGCGGATTACGTTGTTTACACATTCTAAAGTACGACTTTTTACGGGAAGCTTGTACAATAGTTTATGTCCGTTTGGATGCTAAATATTTTATCCCTCCCCCTCTCAATTTTTTATTATGTATGTATTAACATCATTAAAAATTAAATTAATTCATTAGTGGTCAATATGTATATTTAGTCCGTAATCAGTGAATTATGCCATATCATGAAATCGTTCTCAATGCACATCACATGAGATACACGGAAATTAATTTAGAACACATAGAAAGACTGATTTCAGAATATAGAGTGACAAATCAGATCCATTTTGGGTGGACTTAATTGGCCTTTTTACATGCATACAACATTTCGTAGCTTAAATTTGAGTTGTGTTATCTTCATGCACATTTGATGTCGTCAAATGTCAATGCATCATTATTAAGTTCAGTTTCTCTTTATTCCTTGTTGTTCTGTTATCTAAGTAACAATACGTAAATTGGTTCATTTAAGATATGTGTAGGTTATCTCATTTAATATCTGTTTTCAAATTCAAATAGGGTTCAATTTAACACCCGTCCCACCCTTATCGATTTAATTCGCCGCCCTAGTATAAACTACCTTCCGATGCCCCTGTGACAAATGAGCCTGGATGTCTGTTCTCTAAGTACTTTGATTTGAGCAGAATACATTTGATATAAAGATTCACGCTATGGCCATTGAAAGAATTGGTTTTCTGATATTTTTACAGATGTGGATGAATGTTCTGATGCGAGTCTTGGAAATGAATCGCTTTGTTTTAATAATGGATCTTGCGTAAACAATCTTGGGTCTTACACATGTAATTGCTCAGCAGAATGGACCGGCTCAAGATGTGAGATAGGTAATGATATAATACAACATTGCCTGATACAGATAGATGATTTATTATATTTTAAAATTTTAAACTGATAAAGTACATTCAAGGATCCAGCGTACATCATTGTTTTCTGTAATCTATCAAACTCTTGGTACATCTAATCTGCCTAGTGGAATAGTTTAAACCAACTTTAATAAAATTAAACTTATTTATAGAACATATAAGATGAGGAAAAAAAGAATCAAGAAGTATCATTGTTAAAGTTATCATTAAACTTATGATAATATGATTTTTGTTGAAAGTTTACGTTAGTTATGAAGGATAAAGTTGAAATTAAGAAATTGTCAAATAAACGATCCATTTTTCATTAAAAAAAATGTATGTAGTAATTTAATTTTTACGGAAACACGATTAAACATGTATTTAGAGTTTTTAAAGAGTATAAGAAAAAATAAAATCAGGTGTAATTATTAAAACTCTCTAAAATAATGCTAATTTTGTTTTGCGGTAATTTTTGTTAGATATGATAGAATGAGGTTTTATCAAATAATTGTCGAATAAAAGATTCGTTTTTCATGGATAAAACAGAAGTTTCTTCCTCGCATAAACAGTATTGAATATGTATTTAGAATTTTCCTATTTTTTAAGCTGAGACCTTCATTGGATAGACAGCTAAGACCACGGAAATATGCCCAAAAAACTTACATTATACAGTTTGTCAATTCGATACGGAGCAAGATTGTTATAAAAAAAAGTAGGAAACTTATTAATTCATGAGTTTTTCTTCTCCATATTGAATAATAGTATGAAATTTCACATAAAATATTATTTCATTATTTTAATTAAGCGTTTTTTTTTTTATGTTTTGATCGTAATCTGGTGATTGAAAAGTCTCCTGTTCTTCATGAGTCTAATGGATGTAAAATGTATTGCAAACGCAAACATCCATATTGAAGAGAAAACATATCGTACATAAATATTTAATTGGTTTGATTCATGGCAAATCATCTTTTGACTATATGCGTGAAAAATGCTGATGAATGAATCTCAAGGATGTTTTAAATTAACATATATGGAATTTTTCACAGATGTTGACGAGTGCATCCGAAATGTTTGCCCCTTGAACACATCCAAAAGCTGTATCAACACATGTGGGTCCTTTCACTGTGTCTGCATGAGTGGATGGACTGGGAATCTGTGCTTGGAAGGTTAACTGCAAATATGCATACTTTTTTTTTAAAGATTAATCGATTTCAAAGTAGTACAAGTTTATTGTCACACTAGTGAGTATTTACATGTAATTATTTAAACAACAAAGCCATTTCTTTAAAAAATGTATGATTGCTAAAAACTATATTCGAAAGTAATTTAAGGGAATTCAAATATTCATACATATATAGTATTATATTTAAGTTGAAACATCAAATAATACCAACAAAGAAACACTAAACTGTGCACTTTAATCATCTTTTCATTAAGGAAAATGACTATCGACACTGTACATTGCATTTGCAATGAAACAAAACCTACACATTTGGTAGTTTAGCAAGCAGTGATTTTGTTTTCAGATATAAATGAATGTGAAAATAACACAATGTGCCTCAATGGTGGTATATGTCACAATACCAATGGATCCTTTGTCTGCAACTGTACCGCTGAATGGGGAGGACCATTGTGTGATTACCGTGAGCTTACGTTTAGTATCTGTATTATAAGATGCATAAACATATAAGATATATACTGTATGATAAAGAAAAAATGTGTTCATTATGAATTATTAAGCCTACAATACCCTTATATCATCAAAGAAACTACTATGAAAACTTATTTTAAGTTTTATTATCCATTTTAAAAATTCAGCTAATCTGTTATATTTCTGATTTGTTAAAAACTGATGTGACGTTTTGTTACCATTCAATCAAAACTTGATTTTCAGCTATATTGTATGCCGAACGAATTATATATTGGAACAACCCAGAAAATCACAAAAGACAAATTGAAAATCTCAATGCTAGTCTTCAACAAATCAAATCTAACCTCACTATCGACAAAAGCCTCTTAACCTCGGAAAGAATAAAAAGAATCAGTGCCCTTGATCATCGGACGTCCGCAGCGATCACTGGATACATCGGTGCCGGGGTGTTGTCGTTTGTATTTGGGTTGTTGCTCTGCTTTGATATAACTGTTTGCTGTACAGTAAAGAAATTCAAGAGATAGAAAAGCTCAGAAATAAACCTTAAAATATTCATGGTTTTCCTCTGATAAAATCAATCGTTTTTACGTGTGTCTGTGTGTGGATCAGCAAACTTCACATACCTTCTCTATTTAACGATATTTAAAAATTGCAGTTTACATTTAATCAATGTCCTTTGACATTCAGTAGAACGATTCATATTTGCACAAATGTGAAAGTTTATTCCGGTATATCTATCCAACCATGATTTAATTGTATAAACTGATTGTTTAGTCAATATTAAAAGAAATGCAGAGTGATTAAGGTGTTTTTTTAAAGTATAGATGTGTGCCATAGCAGATAATAACTTGATGTGATATAATCAATTAGACGACATGCGGTCATTGCGTTTTGAAAATTCAAGATTTTTTGTCCAACCTAGTGTCCGCACAAAAGAATTTGGTGATAAACAGTTTGACGGAAGTGCAGCTGTACGGCAGATCTAGGGCATGAACAACATCCATGTGGTTTGAGGAAAAAAACACCCATTCAAAAATGCATGATGAACTCGTCCTACACTTTTCGTTAATTAATCAATCCGCGTCCTTTGTTACCCCGTTCTGGAAAGTTCTACCCAATTCTCTCACCAGAGGTCGTGCTGTGCAAGCGAATGAGTATTAAAACTAAAATCGCCCACTAAAAAAACGAATTGACTCATTTTATTTATTCAATATTTGTCAAATCTTAACGTCTATGTATTCTTCAAATAGGCTAACAGTAAATATATTCACTCTTTACGTAATCATTCAATATTATTTAATTGCAAGTATATATTTTAATCGAGACTATCCCTGACTTGGATCCGCTAATGTGTGTCCACCTTCTTACTCTCGTTTTTGCTAATTCGGGCTTGTTTATCGAAAATGAAAGAAGGTTTTTGATTAATTTCCTAATAATAACTTATCAGTTAAAATCAGATATACCTAACGGACAGCATCACACGTGTTTAAATACCAAAGGTGTGAGCAAGTACTCTGGTGCAGGCATTTTGTAGTTTGTTTTTTTTTTGGCAAAATGCCTTAATTTATAAGTACGAGATTCGATGATGTCCATCTCAAAGATGTAGAATCGCATAAACTAACTGAGTAACTATAAGTAACAATCTGTCGTGGAACTAACATATCAAACAACATTTGTGTTAATAATTGTATTTCTGTGTTGAATGCTATAATTCTATATGCTTATTTATTGTATTTTTCATGTTTATGTTTGATTAGATATGTTGCATTTCTTTCCCAAACCTTGTAGAGGTCGTTGGCCAATTTCCCTTCAGTGGTCACTGTCCAAGTCTATTTTTAGCCAAATTCCCTAGTCTAAAAACCTCCCAGTGACCTATTATGTAATTAAAAAATAATATGGTGTAATTCTCCCCAAATTAAATTTGATAGCCAATCAAATTAAACGATATGGTCACGTGATTTGATCCGGTCAGTATCTGACCAGTGAGAGTAGGGTCATTCTGTCTTCATCTCTGAGAGTGTAAGCACAAGTAATGTTTTGATACACCCACCTCCATCCCCGTTTCACCAATCCAATATTTGAAAGTTGCATATATATACAAAATATTGTTATTCTGTATATTTTATTTTTGAGGTGCCATCTTTTTGCTGGTTTTGTATATATTGTATATAATTTTGAACGAAATATTGTTTTTCTGTAATTTAAGGGGATCAGCATATTAATAAGTTATTTAACGTTTAACATTTTGTGTGAGCAGTTTTGGGGTCTGATACCCTACTATGTTGATTATATTTTTCTTTACTTTCTTCAGTTTTAATAAATGACATATTTCATCATGCACAAGTGTTGAGTTCATTTATCAGACAGCAAAAACAGAGCTGCGGTGAGGTTGCGCAGCATGAGAAAACATAAAATTCTATCTAAAGCATATGCAAAATTGGGTCTAATGCACAAGGTAAAATATATACATTCCTTAGATAGAAATAGTCTTCAAAAATTGTACTTCTCCTTTATTAGACCTGGCTCCACCGTTACCAAAATTTTCAAATTCCTCACTCGTTCCTCAACTCAAACCCTTTAAAGGAAAGTTCATAAATTTGAGGTAAAACCTCAGATTTGAGGCTGAGTATTGAATTGAGAAAGTTGGTGACGGCGGGGTCAGGCCTGGAATATGCCGATACTATTTGGGACAATATACCAGAATATCTAAGTCTTAACATCGAGAAAATTCTGCTTGAAGCGGTGCAAATAATAATCGTGACAGGCTCCAAAACTCTCCTATTTAAAGAAACAGGCAGGGTTCCTTCATCTAAGCGTTGGTAAGACCACTGGCTTATTTTGTTGTTTAAAATGTTCCACGGTAAAGTTCCTAATCATCTATGAAACTTTTTGCAGACTCAGATTCAGCTTCCAATAGATCACATAATACAAGACGCACAAACTCAATACGAGAAATCTACGCAAGATCTCAGCTATATTACAACTCTTTTCTTCCAAATACCAGTCGACTTTTGCACACAATACCAAGCAATGTACAGAACAATCCTTCCATAAGAAGCTTCAAATCAAAGTACTAAAGTACTCACGGGAGTTGATTTTATAGATTGTTATTTATTTTAAAATCAACGATATGTGTTTTGCATGGCAAGAAATTCCTATAAGTATTTGAATTTATATAATATGAATCCTACAGGAATTTCGTGAAAATCCAATATCAATCATGTTGTGTAATATTCAAAGAATTATTTCATCAAACTACGTATTAGTTATCAAAATAGTTATGAGCAATTGTATTAATCCAAGCAAAATCTACTCTCGTTCAATCAGACTCTCAGCTGTATCCGTTAATCTCCGACAAGCAAGAGAGACTCTATACTTGTCGGAGATTTACGGAGACAGCCGAGCGTCTGGTTGAACGACACTATATTGAACTCTGGCGTAGGAATACATAAAATGTACGACTTCAAAAAATATCTTAATTGTTCGTACCATTTAAAATCTGACTATTTACAAGGTATCTATTAATGAGTTTCCTTGAAGAACAATGCTTAAGAACTCATTACATCGAATTTATTGATTAGAACTAAATGTTGTCAGCGGTGTTAATTTGTGCTTAGGTCCAAACTCTGTTTCACTTTCGGTTTGCCTGAGTAACTGCATAGGAGAGTTGATTAAAATCAACTCCCAAACCAACATAACTATTCCCGAATACTATCATATAGGGTCTCGTATGGTTCAAATTCTCCATTCTCAACTACGTTTAGAATGTAGTATTTTAAAACTCCATATGTAAACATAAACCTTTGTCCATCCCCTCTTTGTTCGTGTGGGTCAGTAGAAAACACTGATCATTATCTTCTACACTGTCCAAAATATGATACAATACGAAATATAATAATAAACACACTCGCAAACTCTACAGATCCTAACTAACTACAATGTACTCTACGGATCTAATTTTCTTAGCACTGTAGAAATGAACAAATTTTTCACACCGTACAAAGATGTATACTTGCTAGTAAAAGATTTAGCAACCATGATATCACGTAGAATGTTGTACAATAATAATACCTTTTTTCAATTGTCTGTTTTTCTTATTCCCACAATGCATTTATATTTATGACAATAGTTAATGAAAGTCGGCAAATCCTATGGTTTTTTTATGATGTGTTAGCACATGTATTAAGTTAAAATTTCAGACGAAAATAAAATAAATGTTCGTACTGAAAACGTACACAGAACTGAGATGTAAGAAATAAAGCCACTTTTCCCTTTGTATGGGTGTGTATGAACATTATCACATGATCATGTATACTATATATCTGTTATGATGTTCAACCAACGAATATATTTTCGTGTGATATCTTATTTTATTATACTTTCATGTCAGATACTGAAATCCGATTGGTTTAGACACAGTTGGTAATCCGTTCTATTACCCTCAGTCTTACCAACACACTTGGCAACTGGTAACACAACAAATTGTTACATGTGCGTAAATTATGCGCGTACGCATCTTAAAATCTTATTTTATTATACTTTCATGTCAGATACTGAAATCCGATTGGTTTGGACACAGTTGGTAATCCGTTCTATTACCCTCAGTCTTACCAACACACTTGGCAACTGGTAACACAACAAATTGTTACATGTGCGTAAATTATGCGCGTACGGTTCGCCGTAGAATTCACTTCATATCGGTATAAAATCAGTAAAATTTTCTTTAAAAAATAAGACATTCAGAATAATAAAATAAACAGTGCCTGTTTAGGAGGGTAACTGTTGTAATTGGCACCCCTTGAAAACCATTGTCAACCTCTGCTTCGCGTCGGTTGACAATTGTTTTCTCGGGGTGTCAATTTCAATAGTTACCCTCCCAAACAGGCACTATTTATATATTGTTGACTTTTTTCATTATCTCATAAAAAGTGTTTCCAACTTTGATTTTTGACATATATTTTTATTTTTTGTTCCGTGTATTTACATCACATTTACACCTCTTATTTCTGCAGTGTATGCAAGATAGGGATTAATATAAGCCCTATGGCTTGTTTCCCGATCTTACAGTTGTAATTATCATTATGTTAATGTATTGAATCTTTAATGAATAAATATTGATTAAACTACAAAAGATAATGATTCCAATTTTAATTTTAATAGTGCTGTTTTAACGCTTATATTATACTAATTTTTATTGGGACATCATTTTCTAATCTTTTTTTTCCTTTTTACTGTATGTTTTTTTTTAAACAAGAAGTCCTATTTACGTTCGAAAGTAGAAAGTTCCATTTTTTTGTGCCACTGAATGTATGGAAGGCCGGTATCGTTATAAATACAGTTTTACTTTCTAGAGTCAAAATATGATGCTACTCGAAAACATAGAATACTATGAAATAAAACGCGCATTTTATTATGCCTTTTATGTAGCTAATAACTTTAAATACTGTGTGGACATTTAAAATTACTTCCTTTCTTGAGAACATTAACTTGTGAACAAAATTTTAGATGTATTCAATTGCCACAAACGTCATATTGACTCCAATTTACACAGCTGCCGTAAACATTTTCCTAGTTACCATTTATTGCAATCACAACACACAGTAAAATTGACATCCAAACTACAAGTATCTCCTGGTACTGGTACTTGGCCAGATGTTTTGACTTGTGCACTATGTTCCTGGTTTGGGATTTAAACAAACTGTTGCCGTTGCTTTTCCTTTTGATGAATTTGGAGCTTTGCCTCTACTATTTGTTTTCTCAAACTTAGTGTCCTATTCTAGTTTTTGCTTCTTAATCTCATAGAATTTTAAAATGTAACTATTGGATTCTTCTAGATTCCCAGCGAGAAATGGTGTCACAAACTTTTTTTGTTCATTATCTGTTGATAGCTGTGCTACTGCGTTACCCATCCGCTCTTTGTGCTCCGTCGGTTGTGTTTCATCATGGGCATAGATGGTCGCAGGTGATGTTGATTCAGGCTTTGTGTCAAAAATTGCAGGTTTTAGAGGAAAGATTCCTGTTGTTCTGAAGGAGGAAACAAGACTATAGAAGGACAGCTGCTTAATTTAGCAATTTCATAATTTGTTACTGTGGCTCTTGGATTCTGCTGCATTCACCTAACAAAACTTCTAGGTCTTCACTCTGATAGATAGAAAAATTTGAAAATAACGAATTTAAATAAAGTGAAATTTTAAACGTGTCATACCTGATATGTCTTCTCATCAATAGCACAGATAAAAAAGACCGATTGAAATCAATTACCTGTGACAAAACGTCAAAACAAAAACAATGCTTTGTATGATTGGCATTTTTTTCTAATTGATATAAGTCTTTAGTAATAGTTTTAAGGACCCGTCACAATTGGCGCACCAGCAATTTACAACACATTGCAATCAAAATGTTTGAGCTTCGCATGAGCTGTCGAATACGTTGCATGGTGTCTCGCATTCGCTGTATGCGTTTTAGTGTTTGCATAAAGTCTCCTCAAAATATTTGGCATGCACACCATTCAGACACGACCAAATGCGATCCAAGTTTAAGCAATGCACTACCTCAAGAAAAGCAGGCATCTAACTCTAATGTGAATACCAATTGCACTTCCCGCTGTGATTATTGCTTTTGTTGAAGACATTGACGATGGCACACTGTGTGGGACATGATATGGTGTTATTCCTGTTTCATCAATATTGATAATCCAGTTTGGTTTATCTACTAAATTCTTTGCAACCATTATTGTGGTAAGTTCTTTAAAGTATGCTCTTTTTTTCTTGTAAGGTTTCTATGATTTAACAATCTTCAATTCATTATGGCCACCTGCTCTTAAAATGATAAAACCGGTTATTGCTGACATTACTCCAATTTTGTTGTCAGTGTCTTTTTCAAGGACAAGGCATAATATTTTGCAATTGTTTTAATGCTGCTTTTTGTGTAACCATATCCTGCATCGGTCATATAAGTTAAATGATCTACAAAATCTTTTTTCTTTACTTTCATTGAACAGTGGTTCCTTCCCTACTTTTGCCATACTTTCATCAGTTTATCTAGTTCTGTCCCTTAGAGTAGACTCTGGAACAAGAATATTATTGCAGCTCTATATACTGAATACTCTATATTCTGCAATAATATCTTAAACATTACAACAAATCTAAATGCAAATTTTTAGACTTTTTATTTTTGATAATCAAATTTTATTTCCTAAGTGTGTTCCATACTTTTTTCTTAAGCATCACGTCACTTGACATAACGCATCTAAACTCAACAATCAGGTGACAGACTGACAATTCATTAACAATTTATAATTTAAACTAAATGCCACAAATGACAAGTATGTAATTTCTTGTAAATGATCATTTATCATTAGAATATGATGTAATTTGAACACAATATAACACAAAAAAGACTTACAGACACGTACCTCATCTTTTTTTTTACATTACTAGCATTGACATTGATACCTTATATATCCTTAATCTGCAGTCTTATTACTCAAGGTGGCGCTAAATCGCAAACTAATCAGATGAGCTATGTTGCGAAATATACCGCGATAACGCGATACAATGGACCAGCGATATAATAAGAAAGGGGTATATTAAGGGAGTGGTTAATAACTAGGTATTCAATTGTTTAATTTTGTAATCCTCCAAAAAATATATCAAAGATATGAAGCTATAATACTAAACAAAAGTTGGTAAGCAATACTTTTTACTAACGCTTTTTAATAATACCTGAACTTTATAGTTTCGCACAGCTTACAAAGTTGTTTCGAAGAATTATTTGATACTGTTTACATCACGACATAACTATTTGATGAGTTTCACCGCAATAATGTATTACATTCATTACATTGGACGGAGTTTTGTAGAAATGCATTTGAACAAAAATAATATGACAAAAACTGCACTGGTAGTGAACACCAATGAAAGACGAAACAAAACTCCAAACACGTATTTAAATCAATCCTTGAAAATTGTTGAAGGTTTACCTGTGTCTTATTGTTATAAAATCGCACTTACGCAAACCAAACACAGTAGCAGATCTAGCTGTGACATTATGGACTTTAGAAAACATAGCGTTGAGGGTTTTTTTTGGGGGGGGGGTTTGGTTTGTTTGTTGTTGTTTTTTTTTTTGGCTTTTTATCTTTTTGTTTTGTTTTGTTTTGTTTTGTTTTTTGTATGGGTTTTTTTTTGGTAGAAACTGGTACATGTAACAACGACGATTGTTTTTTTTTTCTTGGATTTATTTTCACTTTTACTGTGTTTGATGTAGTGCGGCCCAGGTCTACAATATGCACTCTGTATGAACGGTTTGTTCTTGTTTAGCACACATTTGAAATTAGGCATCGAAAAAATGTGGGCGAAACGGGAATTTGACCAGATGAGATAATTGCTTAATTGCTATAGTCTATATCACAATTCTTGCGAGGGCACTTGCCAATAAAATAAATAAAACGTAACTACTCGCAAATGATATTTACATTTATTTTATGTTACAATATTACTTGCATAAAAGCACATTTACATAATAATTGACATCCATATTCATGAATTTGATTTCAAACATTAATTTGGTAATGAACAATTTCATTTTTTTTTTAAATAAGAAAGATTATTGCAAAAAAGTTGAATATATAGCGCCTTTGTTTAACTTACTGCCTATAGGAAGTACATGTACATGCTAAAAGTTTGAAGAGAAAATATCATATGTAAATATTTAATTATTGCGTTTACTGACTTGTACCATAGCTTGGCGAGTTTCCTATTGTTAAAAGTGTGGGTTATATGTACATACCCCACACTTTTTTTTAACTCCGCCTACTATCCGAGTAAAAACAACATCAACAAAGTTGTTTTAGCGCGTCCATAATACGCCACAGTAAGAGGTCCCTCCAGATCAAAATTGCAGACACTCAACACGGATAAATGACTCGACTAACTTAGTTTGCCGAACAAATCTCATTTTAGCTCGAGAGAAAACAATACCGGCAATGGCTTTGCCAGGAAGACTATTTTAATATTCCTCTCCATGTGTCACAAGTAGAGAAACGCGTGTTAAATGAAATAGGGGTATCCTGTTTGAAGGTTTTATTGAAAATCAATCACGTGTTAGGAACGCGTTTGAATAGAAAACTTGTTTTGTGGACAGAGTGAATAGCGGTAGCCAATCGAATTTGACATTAACAATTCACGGTTTCGCAACATGCTTATTGATTGATTTTGTTCAATAAATGTATTTACATGTTTTTCAGCCACTTTTTCAAAAAATACAAGTATATTATTGATATAGAGTATCAAATAAGGTTTTAAAAAACTAATTGCCTTCATCAATTTAAATTTAATTTCAATAGTTTAAACAGAAGCATTGCACAATTTAGGGTTCGGCAAAATATGGGTTTGTACATATGAGATTGTGTTAAAATGTTTTTTTCTTTGAACCAAATATTGATACAATAAGTCGGAAAATGAATGAATATGAAATTAAAACATGACAATGAAAAGTCGATCTATTCACTAGGGCTATGACTTTTTTTTTTTAAAAAAATTGAAAAATAATTAATTTTTGTCGGGGATATAGATATTCATTTTGAAAATTCGAAAGTACAATGTACAAATATAAAGAAAAACGAATTTGCTCGGTATTATTTAGAGCCACGTGCAATCCCGATAACTATAATAAGAAAATATAATGAATAATCGTAAACTATGGTACAAGTAACTTACCCCATATAATACTGTTGATTATGTGCAGATACCCGATGGGCGTGGTCATAACAACACTCAGGAGCTACGCTCCCTCGTGTCATTATGACCACGCCCATCGGGTATTTGCACATAACCAACACTATTATATGGGGTAACTACTACATATAACATGGATCGGAGGAAATGTGTATAGTGAAAACTCTGCTAAATATTTTTCATTTATGTTGTGGCTTGAATAATCGAAGAAAATAGACAAACTGTATGATGATAAATCGGCAATTTTATATGCCTCAAAAACTGTTTAAATTATTTCACAAAACTATCAAATGTAGACCTAATTCATGCATTTTCAACCTTTTTCAGTTTGAGGTATATCGCATCATTATTAAAGTAAATCCAGTGTTCTGTGATGTCATACTTTTTTGTAAAACATTGAATTTTTTAAAATTTGTGCAATATAGTTTTATGTATTTTATGTGAATAATTATATGGAAGTAATTAGAATAATTGTGAAGTTCAAGATATTTTTGCAGCTTGGCTTTATACTAAATTTCCAATTTTTATACATGTTATCTATGTTATGGGGAAATGACTCTTCATCTGACTTTTCTCTCAGTTGTGTGTCTAAATGCTATAATTTTTCTTATCCTAACAAGTAATTTTAAAATATGTTTGTAGTTTTAGTTTTCTGACACAGTTGGCTAAAAAATTAAACAAGATAAACAAGTTTCTGCCTACAAAGATTTTACTTTTAAACAAAAAAAGTATGGTTTTCTGGTGCTAAAATATGCTTTAGTTTATGTTTGTCTGACGTCTCAAAAAGTTTGATGACATGTATATTTTTTCTAATAATTGATGAAATTTAAGTCTATTAAGTTGAAATAAGTTCTGTTTTTCAACTTTCATCAGAGAATTTTATGACTATGGAGTTACCTTAAAATTTTATGTTTGTCAGATTTTTTTTATGTATTTAACCTCTGATTTGAAAAACTAGAAAGTGACCCGCCATATACTAAAGCGGTGATGTCATAAGAACTACTATCAAGGTCGCTACTTCAAGGATTGATATATTTTGTGATAAAGATCTGTTTTCTTTCATAATATTCTTTCTGTTGATACCAAACAATAAATTACAAACATGCGTTTTCACATAATTTGCAACTCAGTTGTAAAAAGAGACACGGAGTACCCCATATGACTGTCTATGTAGTTTTCCCCTTCGTCATATAATTATCCATTGAATCAGCTTCCAATTGGCTTGGGACCAGCAATGTTTCCTAATTCAGTGGTTTTATTTTCAAGGTAAATGGACAAAAATGTGAAAGTCAAATCATCTAATCATTATTCTTTTTTATCAGTGTGCGGAAATTGAAGACTTTTTAAATATATCATTATCTTTATTTTATCAAACTAAAAAAATGGTGATAGTTATTAGTTATTAGACCTAAAACACAACATAATATCTATATTCTTGTTGTTTTATAGTTAAAGGGGCATGGTCACGATTTTGGTCAAATTCTATTTTTATGTTTTTATTACTTACAATGCTTTAGAAATGCATTTCTGATAATCAAATAAAATTTGAGAGTCATTCGTAGAGTTATAAGCAAGATACGGGGCGCACAATTCTCTGTCATGCAAACAAGGCTCGTGCCCTGTTTTTGTTTACATAGGTTCAGTATACCATTAAAAAAAACATTTTCCAGCTTATTTGTCTATCTTTTTATTTATTTTAAGCATAGATAAGCAGTTCCTAACGTTTAACACATTCGTTTTAGATTTAAAACTGGAATATTTACTTCAACGTTAAAAATGTAAACAAACGCTTTGTTTACATAGCGAAGAATTTCAAGCTCTGTAACTCGCTTATAACTCAACATATGACACCCAAATTCCGGTTGCCTATTAAGAATGCCTTTCTGAAACATTGTAGAAATTAAAACCGTAAAAATAATTTTTGACCAAAATCGTGACCATGCCCCTTTTTGTTGCATGCAGTTGTTACTAATAATAGGCACGGTATTCAAGAATAATAGACCTCAAAGTACAATACTCTATTTTTTAGAGAATTTTTAAAATATCAGTCTGCTTCCAGATAATCCTTTATATGTCAAATTTTTAAACATTTCTGTTTTTAAACTCTTATAAAAATGAAATGTAATAAAGTTTGAAAATGAAAAACAAAATTATCATGATTGAAGTTTGTATGATTTTTATTGGAATCCATTTAAATATGAAAATAAATTATCCTTTTAAGGCAAACTGCTGGATGAAGTCCCACAAAAATCTGAAAATAGAAACAATATATGTTGGTTAATGAGATGAAAGAAAGAAATTGAATGGAATTGAAAAATTAAAAGAAATACTGAATTATTGCAAAAATCTTGGTTTGAAAGATCCTGTTTAAGAGTTGTCTTTCTTGACTTTACTTGGTCTCAAATATCTTGGGACCAATTTTCTAATAAAAAAAATCACGAAGAAAAATTTTTAAAAGGTACAACTATATGCTAAAATGTAGGAATAAGGTTAGTAGTGCTTATGTTAATGTTTGAATCTGAAAAAATATATTTTTTATGAATGCATTATATTTATATTTAACTCTTTAAAACAAAATGTTAGTAGTTACATTGCCTTTTACTTTTTTATATACAATACAAATTATAAACAACCATATGCATATTTTATACATACATTAGATGTCCATAGTGATACACATGTACGTGTGGTAATTAAAAACATGCTCTTTTTCAAGATTCTGTCGTTCCCTCATTTGGCTTGCAAATCCGTGCTTCCACTGCTGTTGCTACCTAGCTCTATCTATTTTAATTAAATAAAAATACATTAGTTAAGTGTCAAAATTTCAATGCAAGTCTTATACTGCAAATGTTTTAAATTTGGGAAGTTGGGATCAATGAATACAAGAGATGGTACTAAGGAACTTCAGTTTTAAATTAATCATGCATATATGGTTCAAGTGAAAATATCATATTTGCTTACCTTTATCGATAATCCGTCACATATTTATGATCGTCTGTTGCAGATGACATGACAAATATGTATTGCCAATAGCAGGGAAACAGTACATTATTTCGATTTAACGTTTTCTGTACATAACAGCTGATAATCAATGTAGTAGCTTTAATCACGAAGGGAATTGTCATATTTTCGAAGCGTTTTGGTGATTTCATTCTTATCTCATCTCCCTCATTAGAAGAGTTCAATTGAACGGTGTATAGTTATTTTGTACCACGATATAATGCTATCAATCCGGAACAAAATGGTGTTTCAAATGGATGTCAAACATATTGTGACGATGTTGCCTTCCACCTTAAGGCGCTGATAAAACACAGGCAAAAACCCAGGTAAAATCTTTGACCGAAAGCAGACTATAATTGTTATCACAACACAAATCACACCTATTGTTCTATTCCCAATTATCAAATGTGTACAAGACGGGAACCATGTATCTGTGCAAGATAGTACGGATACCTTGGAAATTCTTTCAAAGAATATACCGTCCTTTATATTTTATTGTAATTTCCTTTATTTTTTTCTCTAACATATTACTTCAACGGAAATGCATTTTGAAGTCCGTACAACATGAATGCCTCGGAAAGCAATCGAGCGTAAACTTTCTATACCGCTATATATACTCCAGCGACTGTTGAGGAATTATGTTTCGAAACTAATATGGTGACCAACTGTTTTGATAAATTCATGTAAGCTTCAATTTAAGGTATCAAAAGTTACAGGAATTGAAATACATGTCATTAACTGGACGTTTTAGAGGAGTCTTCTCTTGATTTTTAAGGGAAAAAATTGATCTCAAATCGATATCGTTGATATTTTCCAGAAATTGTCAGTTTAGAGAGCGAATATGATAATTATTTATTAGCGTATACTGCGTTTACTGATGCATTTTTGATGAAACAAACACGAGTGAATGCTGTGATGTCATAGCTCTCAAAGCGCCGCGAGATTAAACCTGGGCAGGCACTATTTTTTTTATTTATTCATTGTTTTGGGGTTTTTATTGGAAACAAATTACTATATACTGTATTTTTAAATTATTTCAAAATATACAAATCATATGCTTATATGATAATGAATTACTTTCTCCTGGAATTATTCTCCATACCTGTTTAGTGAATCAGAAGTTTTATACATGTTACGCAACGTTATGAAATTATAAAGATACGATTTTTTTACAGTTGCTTAATAATTTAAAATCGATCTACCCACGCACATTCACTATTCAAACAAAAATAATAGTTAAACCAACTGATAGAAAATATACCTTTTTAAGGAATTGTATGTTTTACGCAATTTAACACAGTAATGTTAAACTGAAAAATATACAAATATACCATCTCCCTACATTGAATATATGTGTCGATTGCTATTTCACGGGTAAGTGGACAATTTGTAGAAAGTGTAGCACTCATTTGTAAAGGAAGATAATGTCACATTCATTAGATAGAATATTTAACAAGGCTTTCACAATGAATTTCGTTTTTATGCATTCAACTTGTAGAGTTCCTCTTAGATAATTAAAAGCCAGCTCAAAAAAATGGATTATGAATATGAAGGATAACATCTTTTCCTGTCTCAGTGGGAAAACAAAAGATTGTTTCGTCACAACACTCTTTAATAAAACATATTCTATGAATATTAATGAGAACCAAAACGTTCAGTTAACCACGCAGAACTTCAAGGCGATTATTTTTCTGTTGACAGATGATGTATTAGTTTGCAAGTTTAAACATCAACGATGAAGAGAATTCAGATTCATGGAATCAACATATCTTTGAATATTTATTATCCTTTATATGTTGACTTATATAAAAACGTAGCTGTAAAATTAAATGAAACATGTTTTCTTCTTTGTGTTCAAGAACTAAAAAAGAAATTATTATCTAAATTGTGTTTGCCCGTATTGGTTGATTTTTAAAAATCGATTGATTAAATAAATACGAAACAAGCCATAATAAATTTTGTTTTTTCCATTTCAATAAATGTTGATGTACATATCTAGTTTTGTCTGACATACCTGGAGCAGATACACCAAAAAGAGACTTTTGAACAGCAGTTATCGAACACTCCAACATAGTCTGCTTTAACTTCAAACACGCCACAATGTCCGACAGAACAATCTCTCATATTTCCATCGAAATTATTCAGAGAAAATGGCATGAGGAGATCATTCGTCAAGTTGACTCCGCTTGACCATTTCCAGACCTTGTTGCCGGGTACCTGAGTATTGTTCAATCCGATTTGAAACGTTCTTCTTGTTGTTGTTGTAAAATAAACTATCAAAGAAAAGGATGAAAGAAAACCTACAAACTTTATATTTTTTTAATGTTAAAAGATCCGGGTTTATGGGTTACAAAGTTATTATCCAAACAAAATAGGACTGACATATTCGGCAGACTGTTTTTGTAACACAAATGTGTATACTTTTAGTTATTGGTTTTTTAATCGTTAGTTTTGTTCGAATGAAGCAGGTTGAATATCAGTGTAACAAAATGATTAAAGATTTTGTCACTCGAAGGTAGTGTTTAATAAATAGTTGTTTCCTTAAAAAAACACATTAATAAGTTATTCACATTTCTTTTCATTTGTTTTCATGATTGTACACTGACAGAATAGTTGGTATTTTTGCCCTTTATATTATTTCAATTGTTCATTATGCAACGGTGGTAGTTTATACGTGAACAGTGTAATTTTGAAATAATTTGTTCGTTGAATATGTAGAGCGCATATTTTTTTTTAAAAAAAATGTTTAATGGCTTTAACCACTTTTAATTTTAACTCAAAATTAAACAATGTTGGATATTTGTTCCAATACCAGTGTTGCATAAATATATTCATATATGACGCAGTTTCTTCAAAGTCGATATATTGATCATTTCAAGGACATATTGTTCAACATTTTAAAAAAGATAAACGCTTTTAACTGTGGTTCTATAAATGTTTAAAACTCAATTATCAATAGAAGTATTTGCCAAATAAAACAACTACAATTTTTGAATTATTTTATTTCGCATTATAATTTGATTAAAAACATCATTTGACAAGTAAGATTTGAAGTAAGATACTTACAGTGATTACGAATGTACTCGGTCACAAAGGCTATTCTTTGGTTGGTATCTAAAGCAATCAACACTCCATTTGTCTGTCTGCATGCCTCCATGGCGTACATAGAAGTGATGTTACTTGTCTGGAAGACATTGAAACAGTGACCTCCTGCTCTATTGTGTACAAATTGTGAATCACTGCATGAAGCTGAAATTATTTAGTAAAAATTACACATTCTGTAAACATAGGATACACATGTACTAATTGCTAGCGTAGACTCAAACACAAAAAGGTTATAACAAAAAAAGATGTACATGCAAATAAAAAATATCAAAAACAATTCTCATGCAAGACTTACAGTAAATTTCGTATATTTCTGTGCCATTTTCGCTTTTTATTGGAGTGTACTCCCCAATGGAATAATTATACAAGAAACAATTTCCTGCCAGGGGTTGGTTAAAAATAGTTTGACAAAATTCATCAGAAATACAAACGCTTCCACATCCATTCAAAGTGAACGTCCCTCTCTTTAAAACAGTTCCAGATATTGGCAAAATATCTTTGTAATCCAGATTCATCTTAAAGTGCTCAGCTCTTTTATTTGTGATTGCAGTGTCTGAAACTATATCAAGATACATTTTTTCAATGAGCAATAAAAAATATATTATCATAGAATTAAAATTCAATTTGAAAAACTCACTTACCATCAGTACAAAATATACAAAATAAAATCCAAAGACTAAACGATTCAATCATATCTAACAAATATGCAGTATTTAGTAATACCAAATTTGTTATTCACTGTCGTTAACTAATTTGTTTGTGAATGTTAAAAAAAACACTTTGGCTGCATCCCTAACATAAAATGAAATATGACATTGTATGTTGTATGCTTGCTTACACGTTTCTGATTAAACACAAGCACGGTACATTTCGAAAATCAATTGCAAGAGTAGTCATGTATATTTGTAAATATTATATTCAGTGAACCCGCCTTATTTATGGAGTCGAAACACTGTCATTCATTTAAATATTTGAAGCATTCCCTAAAGATCACTCGATTTTTATTACGAAATTGCAAATTTGTTTTAAATACATTGGAAATAAACTAGTATGTACTAAGTTCTTTTTGTTCTATCAGTCTTGAATTTAGGTCTAAATTATATATTTCTTGGACATAGCTTTAAAAAGTACAAAAAAGTAAAAAGAACTGGAACAAAGCTCTACGAAAGCCGAGAAGGATCATTCGATATTCGAGATTCAAAATACGAGATTCGAAATACAAGATTCGAGATTCGAGATTCAATATCTAAATTAACCAATCAAATCATGGATCTGAAACCTGTATCCTAGCAACATCAAACTGTTCTAAATAAAGATCATTCGTACATGCTCTTTCCTACAAATAAATGCTTTGTTCACTTCTCCCTACCTAACTAAATAATTATTTGTATTTACTTTTACACAGAATATCTAAGTAGACTAGTAATAATGCAGTGTGCTTCGCGGATCTAAGTGATTTTGTTTGCCCTGGTGCATTTCCACCTGATGCATTTGAACCCTTGGGTATTTCACCACCAGTAATAGTTTAAAACCCGGGTTTATTCACCCCTTTTGTGTAAAAATGCGGTTATGGTAGAGAACTTCATAAGCGTAGCTAATTTTTTCTGTAGGGGATCCTAGGCCAATTTTTAAAAAATTAAATTAATAAGCTCCAATTTTCCCGAGGAGGGGGTCCAGATCCCCTGACCCCCTCCTTTCTAGATCCCCGCATGAAGATTAGTACATGTATCTAAATAATCTAAATATAAATAATCTGTCCTGTTTCACTAATAAATATAAGCATTACTTATCGTTTTTATGTATGCATACAGTGATACACTAGTACTATGATTATAAACAAATCATTGAGATATTATCACATCATACGGAATTATTAATAAATACAATTTTTTCTCCTTTTCCTCAGTAATTACTTATTATGAGTCTTACTTTTGGAATTGTTTTCAATATAGAAGGATACCTACTCTCTACAATTAAAGGTAGGGATGATAGGGTGCCAATTTGTTCACATTGCCGATTTCTTGTGCAGAAAACAGTAAAACTTTTTAAAAATTTGATTGTGCATGAATATTTCAAAATTAATTGGTGTACATGTATTTTGTTATAATTCATTTATTGATGTATCAACAAGAAAGAATAAAATCATATGTTTCACAGCCAAGTTAATTTTTTCTGTAGTTTCCTACCCCCCCCCCCCCCCCCGCACCAAAATTGACAATAATTACATATAAGTCATACAAATGTTTACTTTTTTGTAAGTAAATCTCTAAAGATGTAAATAAGCACTGCAAACAAAGATGTGTGTATTTAATATACTACTACATTACACTTAGCCAGATAAAATGTAATCAGGATGAAAAGATGGCGGCAAATTATCTCAAATAATCAGTGCAAAAACCCACAAATAGGCTGTTATTTGTTACCTATCCTGCAAAAACATTGATAAAAAATGTTATCGTCCCATAACATAGCCGATTAAGTTAATGTGTACATATGGTCAACGTACATGTAATTTTAATATACAAGAAGGCGGACGTATCAGGCGGGGATCCAGAAAATTAAATTTCAAAAATGATCGGTTGAATTACATTAAATGCTTTGAAAATTGTTTTAAACTATAGCACGGGTCAAAATGCATGATAGAAGCTATGTACAGTGTCATTGGAAACTTTCATTTTATATCAATATGTAGTATTACCTATTATAACAAATGAGAGTATAGCACAACTGCCACAAGCAATACATGTCCTTTACCGGCACCACCTCCCTCCCCATAAAAAATGAAACAATTGTCGTTTTATTTGCTAAAATGTGTGTGGTTCAAGATTTTTCTAAAGGACATACCCGATTAGAATTGAAAAAGAGTCGTACGTTTAAAACTAATTATGTCAAAATTTTTAGATTCATTTGGTTATATTTTGGTCCATTTGGGTAAATAGATGCACCAGCGCAGCTCTAATTTATATATAATCAGGCCATAAATTCAAAATATTTTCAAAAATTAATAGCTTTAAATCCAGTGGATGAAAAAAAGGAAAGCAAGTCGAACTCGATGAGTGCTAATACCTGTGTGGAATGAATGGTACAGTAGGATATGCGCAAAAAAGTCCCGTCTACTCTTCCTACCCTATATTTATTGGAATATTAAATCCGATTATAAGAGTCAAATTAAAAATCAAGTACGGATATGTACCTGTTTATCAAAAGTAAAACTACTCATAATTTATCTACAATGCATCGTTATGGAGCTACACAGAAATTTTATATTAATTTGCCGAACCAGATAAAAAAAACCTGGAAAACGAAGAGAAAACAAAGTGGGGACAGAATAACTGGCAAACTAATTAGGACTTTAAAGCCCCACCCCCCCCCCCCCCCCTCTTGAAATGTATATACTGAAAACAGATTATTGGAGTACAACATCCGCACACAATTTAAAGAACATTTCATGTTTTTTTTTATCATTTTCGCTAGCTAATGTAAGACATCACAAATACCCCAAACCCCCTCACGGAAAAGGAAATCTCTCATCACCTAGCATTTCCTTTTCCCTGAGGGGGTTTGGGGTATTTGTTATGTCTTACATTAGCTTGCGAAAATGATAAAAAAAAAAAAAACATGAAATATTCCTATTCCTATCTGGATTGTTGTCGTTGAGGTTGTAAATCATTATATCTTCTATGGTTTAAAACTTTATGATAACCTATATTTTGACATGTCGATTATTTCATTGAATTTCGTTTCATAGCTAAAACCACACTCAGTTTTTATTTTTTAGATTAATCAGATCTTTCTTCGCGAGCCGATTTTTACACAGTTGGGGCGAATACACAACGGGTTAAAATGGTTCGGGGGGAAAATACATACAGGACAAACAAAATCACACAGATTTGCAAAGCCCACAGTGTTATCACTAATTTAATTGTTTATCCTGTGTGGGGTCAATTTATCAATGTTAATTTAACCATTTTATAACCACAATATAAGAGCTATTAAGACATTTATTTGTAGGAAAGAGCATGACTTTTGTACGAATGATCTTTATTTAGAACAGTTTGATGTTGCTAGGATACAGGTTTCAGATCCATGATTTGATTGGTTAATTTAGATATTGAATCTCGAATTTCGAATTTCGAATCTCGTATTTCGAATCTCGTATTTTGAATCTCGAATCTCGAATGATCTTTCTCGGCTTTCGTAAAGCTCACTGTAAAAGCAACGTGTAAGTCTTCCGTCAGTGTTGAAGGTTGCATTTCGAAAGATACCTCTAAAATAAAGCGTCATTTCCACATCAAACATTATAAATTTTTTAATGCTTCACTTAAAAAGTGTGACATCTTGCCCTTTTTACGGATAACCTTTATAATGTTGATGATTTAAGCATACACTTACAATTCCAAATGATTATTACATATAGGTGCATTACGGACAGTACATATTTGCACCTGGTTACTTCCATAGAGACAGGCTTAGCTTGTCTTTGGAGTAAACAGCGCCATTTTTAGGTGTCAGGCTTGATCAATTATGTAAAGGTCATTACCAATCATATAAACTAATTGAGAAAATCCCCATCATGGAAGAATTCAATAGTTATGAAAGAATGCGTAATTAAAAGTTCATCAAACGGAAGAATTCACAAAGATATTTAAGAGAAAACAAACTAATTGGATAAGAGCCAGCATTTCTGAAAAGGGATTAAAAGGCAGAGGGAACCAACATTGTATATAAATATTTACATCTTCAAAGTATAATTTCCTCGATTTCTTACGGAAGGTTATAGTTAATTCATAGCCCTATAGAAACAGCCAGACTGAAATCTACACGCCCCATTTATCGATTGGTCGAAATCTACAGCGGCTGAAAGTGACAGGACTGAAATTGACACGCCCTGTTTATCGATTGGTCTGAACCTACAGCGACTTAAGTAAAATCACGGACTGAATGAAATAATCATGATGATGCCAGACTCAAAGTATCACAGGAGATACTCATTGTCGGAAAAGAAACATTGTCGAAATGGTATTGCACACTCTATTTTTAAGATCAAGAGAGGCCAATATACTAACTTTGGCAACGGATTCCACATTCATCAGGATCTTGATCACATAATACGTTGTTTGTATATGGCTAATAATTCGTTTAACTTTTGTTTGTTACGAGTGCTGTTCGGAAATTATTGAGACAGTCACTCTTACTTCCTTGAGAAAAAGATAAATCACTGAAATCTGGCCAGAAAGTAAATCAGGATACTTTTTATTAACGTTAAAATTTTAAAGTTAATGACATCATTTATTTCTAGTAAGCTAACAAACTTGCCTACATCTATTGACCCGGAGCAACCACAACATCATCGCAACGTCATCACAACGTTTCTCTTTGTTCTTATGTTTAAAACACCTTACAAACGAACGAAAAAATTAACTATTTTTCATCTTTCATCCTTTCTTATTCTAAAATTTCAACAGTTACATATTCTCCCTATTCTTGATTTTTGTGACAAAAAATCGAGTTATTTCTTCCCAAAAGTCAGCTTACTGTGAAACGTCTCATACATTCATTCTGTATATATCTAAGAAATGTTGAATTCAGTCTGTGTGTAAAAAGTACTTGATATTATTTTAGTCTCTTTGTTTCAATTCTAGTTAAAAAAAATCAGTAAATGAACCCCCAATTAACTAAAGTTTTATTTTTTGTTTAAGCAAATTCTTGGTCAGAAAAGATCCTCTTTCGAGATTCCCACCCGTTTGATATATATTCGCTGCGCCGCCTTGATGTCAAAATTTAATAATCATCGCAGTCAGATTTCTGTTCCTTGGTACATATTTTTGCACTATCTCCGTAGTTTAAATGGAACACTAATGAAACTTGCACAACGGTTATCGTGAATTGTAGATCTATCAACACTTAAAATGTAGATGTTTTAAGTATTTTAAACTTCGAGTTGGGGCTTGCGCTGGATACTCCGACCACCGATTTGTTTATATACCGTCGTAAACAAATTATTAATTGAGGATGCAATGTTGAAGTCATTCACAAATGACAGAAATTAAATTAGACCGTGTTAAACGGCAGAGCAGGTAATGAATCTGACCCCAGTGTAGAAGATTAGCGACAAAAAAGGGTGATATTGAATATCTACTGGACAGGGAAACTTGGGCTTAATTGGTGTTGACAGGTAATGTAAGCAAACTGGCAAATTTAAAGTGCATTTCACAGTGATAGAAAGTTGATGCTATATGCCAGTTTACAAATGTTTGAGATATTTATTAATCCTTCAATCAGTTTTTTAAAACGATGTTTTGTGTTTAAAAGAGAGAGAGAGAGAGAGAGAGAGAGAGAGAGAGAGAGAGAGAGAGAGAGAGTGGTTCTGGTTGTTCGTTTTAAAGCTAATCACTTTAGTGTTTGCATGATTAATTCATTCCTTGGCAATAGTACGGTCAGAGATGTACTTGCAAGTCATATGTATTTACATGTACTGTGTATTTATACATGGATTAAATCAATTAAACGTAAAAAGTCGGTCACTTGTCTTATATATTTTCCATATGAGTATTCCGTACCGTAAACATAAAAAAAAGCACCGGATAAAAGAAATCAATAAAAATTCAATGTAAGTTTTAAAAAAAATGAGAATTAGAAAAATTTTAAAATCTGAGGCCCAAAATTTTTGAAGAGGCAAAATTTGGGGCAAGACAAAATTTTGGCCCAGGCCAGTGGGGCTAGGTCTGGCCAGTTTTTGAACTTTGCTCTCGCAAAGCGAGGCTTAATGGTACACATTA
Organism: Magallana angulata; assembly: GCF_025612915.1. Taxonomy (NCBI): domain Eukaryota; kingdom Metazoa; phylum Mollusca; class Bivalvia; order Ostreida; family Ostreidae; genus Magallana; species Magallana angulata. Next base: position 21,949,282 of record NC_069114.1, read on the forward strand.
CATAACAGTATTAGAAAACTTAAAAGAAATTGGAATTTTAAAAAGGACAACTCAATACAACCACCAGGGAATGTTGCTGAAATATTGTAATTAACATTAAATGATGCTCGAAAGAATTTTTAAAGGCAAAATATAACCCGAATTGGAGTAAATTGATTAACTAATACATTTTCAACGACTGTTAAAAAGAGTCCATTTGTCGTGTGTAAACGTTTTTTTTAGCGTTTCACCAAAATCAGCTTAAAGGGGTTTTGGCATGTTAGTTTATCCGAGTATTCCTTCCAATGAAGGCAGGCATTTGAAATTCTCTGGATTTATCTTAAACCTTTGTAGAAATCTGTTCAAGAAAAGAAATAGTTCCATTCTGGCGAGTGATTGTCCCAAACACGATCTGTGTCCTGTGCCAGTAAAATAAATTAAGAAATGCCTTCTGAATGCTAATAAAAACATTAAAGAACATGATTAATAGTGTAAGAAAAACAAAATTGAAATATATTACCAATAGAAAACGAAATAAATTTTCCTTCCGATCCCCATCCTCAGGAAAAATCTTTCTGGTTTAAATTGAACAAAATATTCTTCTCAAGAACCATTTGGCCAGGAAAGCTGAAACTTGCGTGAAAGCATCTTCAGGTTGTGTAGATTCAAAGTTGTGAAAATCATGACCTGGGGGTAGGGTGGTGCCACAATGGGGGGGGGGGGGGGTCGATTTGTTATTATACATAGGAATATTTAGAGTAAATCTTTAAAAATCTTCTTCTCAGAAACTAATGAGCCAGGAAAGCTGTATCAAGTATTCTGTTTTTACGAAACACAAACTAGTCGATAGGGTACCCGGCCCGGCGCAGACATAAACTCGGCAATTAAAAAAAATAACCTACTTACAAAGTGTCTGTAAACCTAAAGTTGATAGGAAATCACAATAATTAAAGAAAGCATTTTAAAATGGTCAACATCTAAATTCCTTTTAATCTAAATCGCAGGTAGTCTTCAAACCAACAGAAAGATTGCTTCTTTATTTAAAATTCCAAGTATTTTTTCATTAAAAATACTGCATTATTTGAGACTTATTTTATTTGATAAACAAGGACTGGTACATTTAAAATTGATATGTCACAAAGAAAACACGTTTTCGTTTCATTCAATCTTTAGAGAATTCTTCAATTGCAATTCCCTGCATCAAATTTGATTGATTAACATAGAATTTTACATTATAAATTAATATTTTATACAGAAAAACAGATTGTGTTCGAACTAAAATTCAAAAACTTCTTTCTTTAATTGCAAACTCCTGCAACTATTTTAATTGATTTACACGGAATGGTTCATTATGAAATGAATGTTTTATACAGAACATTCAGAGATTTCTTAATTGCAATCTCCTGCAACAGTTTGATAATTTCACAGAAAGGTACAAAGGTAAAAATTAAAAAAAAGAATTATCGCAATTCTTTGCATCTTTGTGATTTACATGGAATAGTACGCTGGTCCATTATGAAATTATTATTTTATGAATAAAACATAATTTAAGATCGTTTTTGATTGATGAAATATGTTTGATGATAAATTAATTCAGAAATTCGCAAAACATTTTTCATTCACAAATGAAAGGACTGGTACAAGGTCTACTTTATTTAAAATTCCAAGTATTTTTTCATTACAATCATCTGCATTATTTGGGGGTTATTCAACTCAAGAGAAACATTTATTATTCTTAAACATGCTTCATTTTTTAAACAAAATAATTCATTTAAGAGGGATCCAAATTCCAAATCAAGTACTCCCCTTGATATCCTAAACTGCTACCTTTAACTTACACTGACATTCTATGGAAATATATCTTGTTTTAAAATTGGAAAGCTTATGCAATTCTGAGAAAAAGTATGCCTCATATTGCCAATTCCATTGAGATATAAGGGAAATATGGCCATTTAAGTGAACCCACCATTTCCACTTTCCTCTATTTAACACAGATCCATAGGGCTTTCCTTCAGTAAAACATATTTACTTAATCTGTCAGAGGTCAGTTGTTGTTCAACCTCGTTGAATAAGAAACCTTACAATATTATAAACATCTACATGATATCATGCTAAAAGCATTACATCTCTAAGAAATACCCTTACATGTATACCCTCCCTCTATCTTTTGATTTTAATTAAAGGCATTAGTTTGAAATATTTTACCTAATATTATGAAACATATGGTCATTTCCTTGAGTCATTTCTCACACATATTTGAAATGATCATCACTGATGAAAAAACTGCTTCTTTGAATTGGTTTAATGGATATAATGATTTGTAGCATTATTTTTATTCACATATATAATATATATATTATATATGTGTATATAATGTATATATATATATTACACATATATACATTATAGACATGCCGTCCTGCATGTGGTTTCTTGTTTCCGTGGTAAAGAAAGCTAACAATCATATTTAGTGAATATCTCAATATCTATTCTGGTCTCTAGTCTCCTTCTATCAAACCGTGCAAAAATAAAAGCAAGACCTACAAATGTGATGCCTGTCTTAAATTAAAAAAAATTCAATTACACCAGGGTAGCTGGAGACGAATAAGAATTTCATGAAAAATGTCTAAACTTAACATGTGTTTCTACATTTTTTTATGCAGATATACAATAAAAGGGTAAAAATATGATGATTCTTGTTCATTTCAATAGTAATAATTTTGATGTTATTTGAAGGTCAAATGTACATGTACATTTACATATCCTACATGTTATGTTAATGGAGACAATTGGAAAAATGGGGGGGGGGGTTCAACTATGTATATAAAACAACTAAAATATCACTTTTGGACAGGAAGAGGCATAAACTTTGGTTTTTAGAGATTTTGTAAACTATTATAACTGCATTTATCTAGATGTAAACTACATTTGAAAGAAAATTATTTTTTTTTAAATTGGGTTATATAAGTCATAAAATCAGACAGCAAAATTGCTGCATATTTATTAATTTAATGGTTAAAATGATTAAAACTGTTTTAAAGTATTTATTCTTATCTCAGTAATTAACTAAAGCCTATAATTGTCACTAGGATAGAAAACTCCTGCTTTCTATGCCAATTTACTTATGAAGAAGTATATTATTATCCATGGAACAATAACTTTTTAAGCCTAAAGGCATGGGTCACATATTTTTTTTCCATGTGAAAGCCATGGGATATGTCAATTTTTTGATAGATTTTTTTTTGTACCGGTTCTATCATAAATTTTGCCTGGTCCCTTACATTGAAATCATTATACTCAGAGATTTACCATCCGTTATTGCTTAGATTTATCATTCACACCTATAACATTTACATCTACCGAGTATTTTCTCCTCCATTTCTTAAGCAAACCATTTGTTATTAACAGCTCTATAGATATCACCTGATGTATGGGTACATGAACAATCTATACAACTATATTAAAATAACAGACTCGAATTTTGGGGCTTTAATACCGGGAAATTGAAGATTACCAATTTGTTTTTATTTTTCTCAATCAAGCTTCGCTAAACTTGATATTATTTAATCAATGAAAATTCCTTTTAAAAATCCGGAAATCATCTGGATTTTTTGATTTTACAATCTTGCACATATCAATAATATCAAGAAAATGTATACTGATATAATTTGCAAATTATTGACCATTTATCATTTTGATATTAATTAAAATATGTCGATAATAAAGTAAAATATAATTTTCTGTTCGAGTTCTCTCAGTACTTTGATAAATTTCATAATTGGCTGCTAGCTTCTACGGGCTTAGTGGCTGCTGTTAGTGACTGCTTGCTTCATCCTGGTAATATATTCTGTTCATTAAAAAAAAAATACGGGGGATAACTCTAACTCAATGTCAACATGGTGTGTAAATTTGAAGCGAGATACAATTAGCGTTAGTGAAAAAGTTTAATTCTTCATTAATATGAGTTCAATGTTTTTGATAAAAGGCATGTACAGCCTCAAAATGGTTATGAATAATTTGACTAAATATAAACTAAATTGGTCAAATGCCATATCATATAGATTTTACTATTTTAACATAACAGTGGTACAATATCAGAGTTGGACTGGCTGTCAACAAAGAAGGATCCGGTAAGATGCTCTCGCCACTCACCGGTGCATCATCTCTAGTTTGATATTACAATCGACGTTCCCACTGTTTACTTATCCAGTCAACACTGTGTGAGAAGGGAATATATTCAATACATAGATCTGTGTTCAAGACCCAACATTTAGCACTGTCAATAGAAACCATTAACAACCTACGTGAACGATCCATTAATGCACTTTCTCTTTATAAAACAAATCAAAAAATGTTCCTGGGGTACATATTTTGCATTAGCGTCATTCATTTTATCAAAAAGCAATTCAATACCCAAGAAGATGTCGATGTAAAGTGTTCCTTTATTTATTTTACCGAAAAAACAATTTTGATGTTGAAAATAATATTTGATTTTTTTTTGTCCTGACGTTTAAAATAGATACCATCATTTTTAGGATCGTGTATATGAATCAATGAGTCAATTTCATACTAGATTAGACATTCTGCTACTGATGTGGACAAAATTTGCATTCTTCTGAATCTGAAATATCGTGGAAAACATAATGTTGCGCATATTCTTTATGGCATTTTATCTGTGTACAAACATTTATATTTGTCGAACTGGTAAGTGTTATCAAAGTCTGTGAACGAACTAGAAATAGTATAATGATAAATAATTAAAGGGCATAAGGCATAAGGAAACTTTAGTGATTTGCTATTAATAGTATCGTACAAAGATTGTGTACGCTTAGCTAACTTAATAAGAACTTTCTCCTAATAATTTTAGTGTGAATTATTTAAGATATCTCAATTGTGTTTGGCATATGAAACGCATGCTTTATATTATTTTACTAACCTTGAATTTATTGAAGGACGTGTGGTGAGGCCATCCTAAAAAATGGTTTGTTTCGAATTGCCGCCTAGGAGATTTTAGACACAGGAGGATGGGAGGGGTTTTTATTCAAATAAGAAGTTTACTTAATTGAAAATTGGTGAAATTTTTTTTAATCTCTATAAACAGAGGAAATGTTTATTTCTTTCCTTTGATTTCTATTAAAAAAAATATTTTGACGAACAATCTAAATTGTAAATATCGTACCATGAAATAAAACAATAAAAAATTTGTTTGTTTTTTGCTAATAAAATTTTATGAGCGGGGGTATTTCACCTCTTGGCGGGATGTAATTTCAAACAAACAATAATTTAATTTTGGCCAAAAAAAAATTTCTTTAATTTCAGTTTCTTTATTGTAATTGTTTGTTATGCATTTACTTTAAAAGACGAATTAACGTCTCGTGCAGTTCTTTCCATCTTCTTAACATAAACAAAAATTTGAAATAATGAATAGAGTATGATTTATTTTAAAAAAGAGAGATTATTTATCTCATGGCCAGTAACTAAAGTCCGACGATTTTTGCAAGACGCATTTTATTGCAAAACCTTTTCCTATTACTATGCACATATGTAATTCTGTACTACTCGTTGCGTTATTTGTAAAAAGGCAGTACGTTTGTTACCTGCTAATTCTATAAAAACTTGGCATGGACGTGGGCTTTCAAATGTTTTTAATTGTAGAAGAACTATGCGACTGTGATTGTGATTTTGATGCCAAAATCGACTACTGGAGTAACTTAACCAATCAGGTTGCCCAGTACAACGAACTGAGCGCCACCCTGGCCGAAATCAAGAAACAGCTGGCGGTGGAGACCAGAAACCTTTCTTCTTTCCTCAATTCAAAGCGAAGTGCGACCGACAACCGGGAATCTGCTGTCTTTACTGGGATCGTTGGAGCATCATTTATTGTGTTCGCTAGTAGTGCACTCATTCTTATAGATTTATCAAGGCTTATAATATACAGTCAACGAAAAAAATGATGAACATGTAATTGATTTATGTAAATAAATACACTTCTGAACATAATGCATTTCTTTTATTTCTATAACATGCTTCATTTCCCCAAGTTCACGGGCAACTGTTAATCCTCTGTAGTTGACTAAATACTTGTAAGTGGAATGATCATTTGAAAGTTTAAATGATGGAGAAACCTGATATATGCTACTAAATTTCGTAAAACGATGAAACCGTGAATATATAAATGAAATATCGATCATATTCTAGACGCGTGTGAAAATACATGGGTCAATTTTCAAATGCATGTACAGAATGCTAATCCCGTATACTTTATATATACATGTAGAGTCTAACTCATTTTAGTTTAAAACTTTTAAGAATGAAATTATTTCTGTAAAAAATTGTATGTATGCTACTTCTTTTCACGCATTTAAGGAATAATTAAAGAACAAATATTTCTTTATCAGTTTATATTACAAATTGATAACCTAATGCTATATTTCGAACAAAAAATTATCAACCTCAAATATGTAAACAAAGAACAGAAAAAATAAAAGTTTTCTTCTGGAGGCAAAGTAAACATGGTCATTAGTCTTTGCTCAATTTTATTAATTCTGATGTCTGAATTCTGCATTCCATTTGTAACACCGACATTTTGCTTGTTTCTTGCTTCCTTCATAAGCGTAAAAAATCTCTGTGGAATTTTAAATCAATTTTTGTTAAGCATACATAACTTGGTGCTTCAAATTTTCAGCGACATGGAATAGCAGATCTATATAACACTATTTTTTCACACAACGATTTCCAATTTGCATCTGACAAATGACCACTGTTTACCGATCGTTTCTGTGTCGATTGTTTGTGTCATGATACATACAGGCTTCCTGTTACGACACACACTGAATACTCCCGATCTAGTTCTGTCGAGATGAGTGATATTTATCTGCAAAATGCATTGTTTCGCCCGATAATGATGGTATAAAATATACCTTATCTTTTAAAATCTGAGCCAAAAAAAAATGATTGATAGTATTTGCATGACAAATTCAGAACAAATACGATTATAATCTCCATGCACCTGATGCTGCGACTGATTACTCGGCTCGTTGGCAAACGGCTTCATCAACGGTTGTCTTCAGTAGGCAACAGTTTAATTTTTCTATCAGCGGTTGTCTTTGGTATGTACCATTTCAACTTTTCTATTTTTTCCGGTTGTTAATGTCATATTTATTTTAACTGAGCATAAACCATTGTAAACCACGGCTTTGGAATCTTTGCAAAGTACAATGTATATATAATGTCTACAGTTATACATTTGATCTTTATAATAATTAAGTTCATAAATGGAAGTTTTCTTTTTTTGAGATAATATTTCAAATTTGCGCATGTTCAAAATATTTACCGTACAGAAAGTTTGTCTTAATTAATTGTAGCATTCAATGGATATTTAGCACCGAGTTATTTTGTGCAACGTTAATCTTCTAATGAATGATCCTGAATTACAGATTATAAAACCTCGATCTCATATATACTGTATTCTAAAGATAAATTAAATTATTAATACCATTTGTCGTATTATGACAAATGTAACAAATTTACATGTATCATAATTTCAGATAAAGTATCCATTTAACATTTGGTCAAGGGTACATGAACCTAATTTATTTCTTGCTTTAAAAAACCGCAATGACAAGTGGAGTTTTTGGCTGTTTTCTGTTAAATTAAACAATCTTAAAATTACAATACATGTAATGTGGTTGCTTTGGAGGACCACCCAGTCTCCTTCGAGTATTTGTGGGGGCTATAAAGTTTTAAATGCAACTAGTGGTTGAAAAAATCAAGAGAGTGAAATAAGCATGCAAAAATATTGAAGTTTTGGTTTAAATAGTGTTAAAACGTGTATATACAGCATGATTTGGTTGTTTACAAAACCTGCAGCTCGCGGAATGATTACTTTGATTAATAAATGATTTTATTATCATTTGAAATATCATTATGTTTGTACTTTGATTGTATCTGACAAGAAATTTGTCTTTCATCTCTCTCCCTATCTTTCAATCTTTTTCTGTCTTATTCTCTCTGTCTGAACCCTTTTTTATTTAGTTCTCTCTCTTTTTTCACATGTCTTTTTTTTTCTTTTGTAGATATGATTCAAGATGCATGCTAAAGTACTGCTTATAGTTGTAATTTTAAAAGGACTTGCACAAGGTGAAGAAGGGAAGATGCGTCACATACTTTAATGGTTATTGGGCTAATATTTTGAATTTAGAATTATACAACAGCTTGTATTAATATCAGAAATATAGAAGATTTTCTTTCTTTTTTTCGTCCTTTGAAGAATGTATTGCGGGGCTGATAAAGGGCCTATGTGACTGCAATAAATACGATATGTGTGTGGACGGGCACTGGGTGGAGCAGACGGTACAAAATAAGTACGCCGACATTTGTGAAAACTGTACGGAAGAAAACACTCGCAACGGGTGCTCCGGTAATGCAACTTTCCATTGATAAAAACTTCAGTTTTTATGAGATTGTCTGTTCTATAACATCTTTTTTTTTAAATCCTGTCTCAGAATACACTTTTTTCATTGCCATCAAATGGTATTGGAGAGGTTTTTATGCCAAGATATTGGGAATTTATTGTGAATGATAACATTCCTACTCTGTATATTACGGTCCAGACAAGGAGACATGTTTAACACGCAATTTCAAGGGTAAGGACTCCTTTTAAAAATGCAACACAAGGCCCCCTACTCCCTCACTTGTTTTTACCTACGTGAGGGCTTAAGGTAAATGGTTAAGACAAGATTTGAGCTCAAAATTTTAATTTTATTTCTCCAGTTTGGGTGTTTAGAAGGGTTAATATGGGTACATTTGATTGCTTTGTCAATCTTTGAAAATCAAAAGTTGTTAGCAAAATACAGAGTTTGAAATTCCTTGTTTTGTAAACAAAGTTCGAGCCTTGTTATTGTTTACATGAGTTTTATTGGTTTCAACTAAATGTTTCTTTCTTCTGTTTATTTATGAACACATTGAATCAGTTTATTTTGTTTGCCTTGAGTCATTTTGTCACAGAAATGGTACTTCCACATTTTAGATTATTTGTAAGCAAATATAAGACTCGAGCTTTGTTTACATAACAATGTATTTTTACCTCTGAATATTTTATACTTTGACTTCTAAGATTCAAAATTTGGTCAATCGTTTAAAATGTGCAAGTAAACCATTGTATACATGAAATATTGAAAATAAAATGTTGGTTTAATATCGTGTCCAACTCCCTTAAACAATGCATAGACCTTGCAACGTACTGAAGTGGTATTAAATTCAATTAATGCTGTCAAGGTTACCTAGTCTGTCAATTGCTTTTGATGGAAAGCGATCGACAGATTAATTTATTATACTTTCATGATAAATACTGAAATATGATTGGTTTAGACGCAGTTGGTAATCCGTTTATTACCCTCAGCGTTAGCAACACACTTGGCAACGGGTAACACAACGAATTGTTACATGCGCGTAAATTATGCGCGTACGGTTCTCCGTAGAATTCACTTTATTTCTGTATAAAAGCAGTAAAATTTTCTTTAAAATTAAAACATTCAGTATAATAAAATAAATAGTGCCGGTTTGGGAGGGTAACTGTTGAAATTGTCACCCCGAGAAAACCATTGTCAACCTCCGCTTTGCGTCGGTTGACAATGGTTTTCTCGGGGTGTCAATTTCAACAGTTACCCTTCCAAACAGGCACTATTTATATAATGTCTCACTGAAACCAAGTGTCATCAGTCAGTGAAAGAATTAAGCAAAAAATCCACATTTCAACTGTAGTTGGAAACGATCAAGAAATGACTTAAAGGTTTCAAATTAGTTACCTAAAGTTTTATCAGGATCTTGTAGAAAGATAGATATCTTTCTTTATCTTTTTGTGAAATCTAATTTTATGAGAAATGAAAAAGAAAACAAAATCGTACTTGGCGTAATCTGTTGGAGCTTTCATGACTCATGAATATGCATATTTTTGTGTTGGCAGCTAGTCAGAGTGAAGTGGTGTGCGCGACCAGCAACTCTATTCAAAGTAAGGAATTTCGGGCACGATGGGTAGTTTTTTAGATTTTGATTTGTAAATTTATTCCTCTGTTTGATGTGGTCTCTAAAAATACCAATCATCGTTATATCATACCCCACACAACAAGTTAGGAGAAGTATAATGATGTTTTGTTTGTTTGTTTGTTTTTTGTTTGTTTGTTTTTTGTTAAGTTTGTTTTGTTTTGTTTGTTTGTTTGTTTACTTTTTTAACTGCTGCATGGAGGTATTTTGGACAAAATGTGTACCTAGATCAGTAGATGTGCATATTATGGGGAAATTCTAATTCTATTATTCTTCTGGGAATCTCGTTTATCATCTGGAAAATGTGATCTTGCTCGCCTTTTCTTTCATTTTAAAATAAAAAACGAAACAAATAAAGGCAAACACAAATCAGAAATAACAAAACAAAGGAGAATATGATTAATTCATTCTTGAACTTTTTCAGACCACACATCACCAAACAGCGAAGAATCGACAGGTTCAACGACATTCGCCTCAATATCAGAAGACACAACAGGTAACGTTTTGTTACATGCTTCAGCATAATAATGTTACGCCGACAAAAAACATACATGTAAAAACTTTCAATATTAACGTTTATGTACATAGGATTTTTTAAGCTCACGTAAACATACAATGTATATATTTAATTCTAGTTACATGTCCGTGAATTGATACGTTATCTTTTTCATTTGAATCACACTTTTGATAATCAAAAATTTGCTTTGTCACATATTTAGCAACCACCGACGTTCAAATGTGTCCATGCCCATGCGAACTTGAAGACCAGATTGCCTTCTGGGAAAATTCATCCACCCGAGGAGATGTTGAAAAAATGCTTGTGTCTAAACTAAACCAACTTAAAAATGAATTAACAATCAACGTCAGTGAGCTAACCGCGAGCAAAATCAAGAAGACATGCGCCCCGGACGACCGGGTGTCGGCCTCAGTGACCGGATATGTGGGTCTGGTCTTCATGGTGGTGGTCCTAGGGGCTGTCGTCATCCTTGACATGCCTACCTTAATCCTGCAACTCCGCGGGCTCCTCAGAAGACTCAAGTGTAAACACTGAGTCGTCGTGCAGTTCTATTCTATCTTTTAACAAATTAGTGAATTGGTCGTAAAGAGTAAGATCGATCAAGTAACTATATAATAACTCAAAGGTTTATAGGGGAGCGGAGTGTAACAAAACCCCTTGACTAACAAAGAATTGTTCCTTTCAAAGTCTGGTTGTTGTTTTCTTTTCAGGCACGTAGCATCGTTTTTGAAAGTGGGGGGGGGGGGGGGGGCTGACCCATCCAAAGAATCTTGACAAGCAAAAATAAAAAATAAAAATTTAAAGTTTCCAAAAATCTTCAAAATCCTAATCCGTGTGTGTGTGTGGGGGGGGGGGGGGGGGGGGGGGGGGACTCAACTTTACTTCTAAAAAATAAATTTTTCCCTACCAAAATTTTTTTCCCTCCAGATCATGAAATTCCTAATCCGTGGGGGGGGGGGGGGGGGGGGGGTAAAATCAATTTGACTACTCATTTCCTTATTTTCATCTCAATTTTTTACTAACTTACAAAAAAGTGGGGGGCCAACTCCATTATTATTCATTTTTCATTATGTAAATTTACAAAAATTTGTTGCTGCGAGAAAAAGTGGGGGAGGGGGGGGGGGCCAGCCCCCCCCCCCCCCCCCCCGATGCTACGTGCCTGCTTTTAATAAAAGGACAATTTCTAACCATGTGCATAGACATATTTTCAAGAACACAACGTACATTTTAAAAAAAAGGTTGATAGTATCAAACCCTCAACCTAAATGCTTGTTTTTATAAGGTTTTAAAAGGTTTTGTGCACAAACCATTAAGCCATTTCAGTCATAATGATGATAATATCATGAATGTTATTTAATTGCTATACATGCGCGGATCCAGAAAATTTTTCCAGGGGGGGTCCGAAGGATAATTGTGTTTGCCAGGGGGGGGTCCGAAGCATATTTTCGCGATAATTTTACTATGTAAATTTAATAAATTTTCATTTTCCAGGGGGGGTCGGGACCCCCCCCCCCCCCGACCCCCCCTCTAGATCCGCGCATGGCTATATGAGACTTTCGCCACGAATTTACGAACTTGGATTATTTTCCTAAAATGTTCAATTGTTTGGATACAAAATGATTTTTTTTTCAGATTCAAACATTATCATAAGCACTCCTAACCTTATTTCTACATGTTAGCATATACTTGTACCTTTTTTTAATTTTCATTCGTGATTTATTATTTATTAGAATATTTAAGACCAAGTAAAATCAAGAAAGATAACTCTTAAACAGGAACTTTCAAACCAAGATTTTTGCAGTAATTCAGTATTTCTTTTAATTTTTCAATTTTATTCAATTTCCTTTTTTTTTCATCTCATTAACCAACGAATATTGTTTCCATTTTCAGATTTTTGTGGGATTTCATCCCGCGGTTTGCCTTAAAAGAATTTTTATATATTTTAGTTTCTTATATGTGGATTCCAATAAAAATCATACAAACTTCATTAATGATTATTTTGTTTTTCATTTTCAAACTTCATAAAATTTTACTTTCATATGAGTTTTAAAACAGAAATGTTTAAAAATTTGACATATAAGGGGTTATCTGGAAGCAGACTGATATTTTAAAAATTCTCTAAAAAATAGAGTATTATACAAATGCATGTAGCAAAAATCTCCTACACTTATTTGGTGTAGACACCCCCCTTAAGAGAACTTTTTCTTTGTTTTTGATTTTTTTTTATTAACATTTATTTACACATATACGTACACGTCGCCCGTTTGTTCTCAATTAACTCTGTATGTAATTTTTAACATGCAAGTACAACTTTATAAGTTTTCTTTCTCAGACACGTGTTAGCATCATGTTCTCAACATTGATAAATGGGCGGGTCTATATAAATGCGCCAATCAGAATATTTGTTGCGAATCGCAATTATAGAAGAACAAAAAAAAACCCCACATTTTAGCCAATATTTGGACACGAAACAGAAGGTTAATTAAATCATAATACTTCCAAAGTCGGGAAAAATGACCTATTTGGTTTTCTTATTGCCTTCATTCGTGACGTCGTCTTGCAACGCATCATAATATCATGACGTCACAAACGTTGCGAGTTATTATCGTTGTCTAACAACACCAAAACAAACGCTCTTGTTGGAACCTTGTCTAAAAAGTTTGATTGATTTGTAAATATGGAGAAGGTTGGATTCGAGACTCGATTGCGTTCACTTCTGATGGAATACGTGTCCACCACAAACACACGGACAATGACTCCCGTGGTGTGTTTGCTTTTTATATCCTAGCTGTTTATTTTTGTTTTGGTAGACTGAAACATCTTTATAAATTATATTAATATCTTTGCATAAACTGACTTTCTTGGTTTCTGGACTATAGTTTTTAAAATTGTTTCACAGAGAAGACACATTCTGTTTGTATAAACGTCCATGAACTTACAGACTGGTTTCTGAACTTCAGTATTTTTTACTGTTTTGTTTTACAGACAAAACACATCCTGCAGCTATTGATGTTTCTGTACGGAGAAGAGAGTTTCAGGGAAACTGGTGGATTCTCTTATTCTAAGAACAAAAATGTTGCTGGTATGCAAATACATGTGTAACAAATCTTTCAATCTAATCTTCTGAAAAAAATTTCGATTCCCTTTTCTGATGATCTATAATTATAAATTGATTAAATTAATCAAAATTATAATCTTCAATTTCAGACCTTCAGAAGAAGTACGTTCTGTATGGCTATCTGTTCATGGAGGCATTGAAGAAAAACACGATAACTGAGACAGACTTGACCACACTCCAGAGAATGTGGGGGCAGCATCTCCTGTCCCTGGTCAACAGCGGTATGATACATTATGTTTTTATTTGGCTTTGGTCATTTTTTTTAAAATTAAAATCTTTCACAATAAATTTTTGCTCCATTTTTATGCATGTCTTTTCCCTCTCCGTAGAACTGGTAAAGACAGCTGAGAAATACGAGAGAATTCTTCATGACAGCGGGGAGACAGTTTTTAACGTAAATATATATATATATATACATTTCATCAAAATTTAACGTTAAAATTGTAAACGATTTTTTCCATCGGTCAATTCATTTCTACCTAATTGCTTTGGCAATGCTGAACATCACGTTTAATCAAATGATTTATTCTCTATCCTGTAGATCAAACGATTTCAGCGACATCTAGAGATAATGAAAACCAGTGATCCAAATGCAGAGGACAGAACGAAATCCAAAAGTCACGTGACAAAATTTGGAGTTGGCCCGTTTTGCTTCCGAAGACCCAGATTTCTTGAGAGACTCACAGTGTCACTGAAGAATAAGTTTGGCCGAGGAGATCCGAGAGATTTCTTGATGCTGAAGTTCCAAGACATTCAGTAAATTATGTGGCGTTTTAGTCACCTGGCTATTGATCTTACTTGTGGCGTTTAATTAAGTCACGTTGCTGTTGAACTTTTAATACGGATTTTCGTTGTGGCGTTTTAGTCACCTGTCTATGGATCTTTGCTGTGGCGTTATAGTCACCTGGCTATTGAACTTTGTTTTCGTGTATGGATTATTCGTTGTGGCGTTTTAGTCACCTGACTTGGTCTATGGATTATTGTTGTGGCGTTCTAGTCACATGACTATATGGATTTTTGTTGTGGCGTTTTAGTCATTTGACCATGAATTTTTGTGGTGGCGTTTTAGTCACCAATGAATTGACTTAATTTTTTTTTCTTGTTTTGTTCTTATTTTTTTTTTTTTAATATTCATCTATATGATAATATACTAACAAATGTTTTGAAATAAATCCATTAAAGTTGTAGATAATTGTTACATGTCGAACGATTAAATGTACACGAATTGCGAAAAAACATGTATCACTGAAACAATAAAAATTAATTATTTCTTTTGGTGATTCATGCGGGATTCATGATGAAGGTGACAATATTGCAGTGTTAGCGGCTAATGTAATTTTTCTCTGTAATGATCGCTACCTTCATAACCCGCATGAATCATTTATGAAAAACATTTCAATGTTAATATTTACATTTCTCTCTAAATAAATTAATAAATTGATTTGAAAAAGTAAGTTAGCTATAAGAAACTGCCAAACCGTCTCCTATGGGAATTTGAGTCTGACATCATCATGATTATTTCGTGCAGTCCGTGGTTTTTCTAAGGTCGCTGTAGGTTTCGCGCAATCGATAAACGGGGCGTGTAGATTTTAGTCTGGTTGATTCTATATAGTATATTTACATTCAACTGTGTTTTTCCATTAAATTCTGTGCTCTTTAATTAAATGCTTCTAAATGCAACAACTAATCACTGCGTATGAATTTACATGTAATTTACATAAGTAGTTCTCAAGCAATGATTTCTATCCTATCGGTTAAAAAATATATTTCATGAATGTTGACAAAACACCATGTTTTACAATTAATCACCATAAAGGTTGACTTTATTGTTAAAAACAAAATTTCAAGAGTTATTTTTCATGGATTATATTTTCATGCTCGTCGATCTCAACACTCTACGTCTTAACCAGTTTAAACCGGTTTTGTAAACAGCTGTTCTTGCTGTTACTCATTTACTCCCTCCGTGATGTACAATTTATATCGATTTATTTAAGTAAATAATTTATTTCATCAGTAAGGGAATGTAAATATAAGCATTAAATGATTTATTTTTTATGTCGTTGTGTCAATAACTGCCGTCAGTTGAGCAGACAAGTTATAATAACGCGCTAACGCGCGTTATTCAATTTGTCTGCTCACCTGACGGCAGTTATTGACACGACGACGTCAAAAATAAATCATTCAATGCTACTGGCACTGTACCAGTTATCGGCTAAAATTTAACGTTTTCTTTTCGTAATTCCTTATTTCTTGATATTTTTGGATAAAACTTGACATACTTTAAAAAGTGAACTCCTTATTTATTAATCTGTTAGTTTATATCATTATTTAGAACCCAAAACATCTTGTTTTGTGCTTTAAAGCACGCCCCGAATTTGCCGAGTTTTTACGATTTACTGTACCAGTTATCGGCTTCGTGATAACAACATAGTAAAAATCCGTGTTCATGTTGATTTTATACTCTGTATTTTGAATTATGCCCCTTGTGAGGTCAGACTAACGTATTCGGGGTCATGAAACATTATAAACAAAACTCATAAAATAATTCGTTTATTATCATACGGTAATACACCAAAATCGTATACTGTTCAATACATAATTGTGCAATCAGGCGTTCAATTGCGCTACGAATCTCTCGGAAATTCGTGAATTCCTTTTGTTTATACATGTTAAATGTATTGATTTTATATGTCAAATTAATGAAGGGATATAATAACGTATCACAAAGAGGTAATATTCTATTTTTAACTTATTACGTCACTTCCCCCACTGCTGAAATTGCAAAGGTAAACAATGATCGTTTAAGCTCATGTATAAAACATATTCAAGAAAGTTTTCAAGCAAACTTACTTTTCTTTATTCGAAAAAGACGACTGAATTAAAAAATCTTGGATTGTCGCATGCAATAAACCCTAACTCTCAGTTTAGCCGATAACTGGTACAGTACCAGTATACTAAAAATGAACATGGCCATCGAGCCATCTTATCGCAAATCTAACATGGGTGTACACGATGCGACCGATCGAGTGATGCGTTGAGTATGACACTATTGAGTGAATGTAACTGGTTAACAATTTGAATCGCGAGTTGCAGTTTATAAAACAAGCATTTTCATTGGCCGTTTTATTACCCCGCTCACTCTGACATGCTTACGTGGTTTTAATAATTTATGCACCAACTGCCGACAGTGTCCTTTCAAAACTCTGTATCAGGACTGCAAAAACTCATTCACTGCATGCAATAATTGACTAAGAGTTCTCACAACAATCGCTTCTTGTTTTTTATGGTGTAAACAATTGTTAAAAACACACTATTTAAACATGTTCCCCATTTTATTTTTCAGCGTTATGCTTCACCGATAAATTCAATCATTAATACTGCCTGAACTTACATCGACGTAAGTTCAGGCAGTATTTATTTTGTTGTAGCTTATTCCAGATACTGACAATAAATATTACATAAACTGCCTGTTATTGAACTTCAACCGATCAATGACACAAACACCTACTTTTACAAGTGTGCATCTGTTTTCAAACATAAACAAAACTTGAAATTTACGGCACGAACGTATTCAATTTTGGACTGATCTGTGATTAACCAGATTTTTTTTTAAACTCAGCCAGTCTGTAAAAACATTAATTTCATTACATGTAGGCCTACCTCAAAATTTACTACAGATGTTGACGCTTTACTTGCCGCTGACTTTCAAACACGCCAACAGACGTCGAATTTAAAATTCACGTGCAGATCGAGTTGCCATTTTACATTGTTATACTTTCATGTTAAATACTGAAATCTGATTGGTTAAGACGCAGTTAATAATATTTACTATTACCCTCAGCGTTAGCAACGCACTTGGCAACGGGTAACATTAAAAAATGTTACATGCGCGAAAACTATGCGCGTTCGGTTCGCTGTAGAATTCACGTTATTCCTTTATAAAAGCAGTAAAATTTTCTTAAAATTTTAAAAAAGACATTCAGTATAACAAAATAAATAGTGCTTGTTTGTGAGGATAACAGTTGAAATTGACACCCCTCGAAAACCATTGTCAACCTCCGCTTCGCGTCGGTTGACAATGGTTTTCTCGGGGTGTCAATTTCAACTGTTACCCTCCCAAACAGGCACTATTTATATAATATAACATGTATATAAACAAACCAAACAGTTCTTCATTTTGCAAAGCTAGTGGCGTAGGTTAGTAGGTTTCAATGATTTTCAGTAAATGTCATAAAACCTTCAACGGATTTCACGGTGTGTCTATCCGAATTTTCCATCGATTTGTAATCCTTAAATAAGTTCAATATACATTATATACATATATATATTTGAAGGATTGTGTATCTTACATAACATTAGGAAATGATATTGAATCACACAAGATCTTTGTTGAAAACACTATCACTGTTGTGAAGAAAGATAACTCGTGTATGCTTTCTCTGAATGAGTAACTGTATTTCAAAAAACACAAAAAATGAGTTGTAACGAACGCTTTCTGTTTACTAACAGAAGAAGGATTTTTATCTGTACATGTACATATAGATCAGGTATCGCTTCAATTATTGAATTGAAATTATAAACGGAATATATTAGTGCATGTCGATCATCGCCGTATAATGATGTATCGCATTATACTGAATGGATGCTATTGTGTATAGGCCTAGTTCATTAGTTCAGAGACATAAATCGCATTATACTGAATGGATGCTAGTGTGTATAGGCCTAGTTCATTAGTTCAGAGACATAATTAACATGTTATTTATGTCTCTGATTAGTTTGATAAAGAAAAAAATATAATTCGTTAAGTTTAAAAATGTTTAGAGTCAAATTTTAGTGCGTGTTTTAGATGTAGCTCGAGAATCATGAACCTGCATTCATGAATGGAGAATATTTGATTCAGTGTCCAACGCACATTTAATTTTGATATTTCATAACATGATGACGAGAAATTCCTTTTACTTGATATGCACTTATGTATGGCACTAAAAATAATGTATACTTGTATAATTCAATTTGTTCATTCTGAAAATAAACTCACAGACCTGCATTTGTAAATGTAAATATTTGGCATTCAAATATCAATAGCTGCATGAACTGGTGAAATAAAAGCCTCGGTAAAAAAAATAATTATCAATTTAAATATAGAAGAAAAGATGTTATAGAATAGATATTAGATAAACAAATAAAGAAGAACAGAGAGAATATGTTCCTGCGAGTGTGAAGGTAGTCATACAACAAATATGCAACTGTACGCGTTACTACCCTTGAAAATAAAGAGTTAATTTCCTGACAGATGGCGCGAACGGGATATTCGGAAGTGACGTCAATATTATTTGCTGGCATGCAAAGGCGGAGCGTAAGAGGTTTTGATAAAAATATGGGATAGATCTTGAAAACATGGATATATTGTGATTGTATGTGGAATTTATCTTAACTATTATGCAATGCAAATGTTAGAGTATAGCAGTTGATCTGTTTAGCGTGAGATGGAGGGGAGTTACACGAAAGTGCTACTTGTTAGCGCTAATGTGGGATCTATATTTGAGGACGTGAGTACTCCATACAGCCAGACTACACATATACACACGATACTACAAATGACTTAATTAACTCTGTGTTACTTTTTCAATTGTCTTATGTGTAGCCCTGATATTTTTAATTCTTGCACATACGATAACATTACATTGAATGATTGACTTAAACCGGTTGCAGACATGCAGTTTGTGCACCTGGGGCTCGTAACAAGTAGGGTCATTAGTAGGAATTAGGCGGAATCTTAGGACCTACATAAGTTATGCTTAAATATGTCTTATACCGTAACATAAAGCAAACTTAGCAATGTCTTAGTTAAGTTATGTTTCTGTTAAAAAGTAAAAAGTTAACATATTTTTCATTTCTTTTGTCGAATTTGGATGTATTGGTTTTTATAGATACACGTGCATGACAGCTTTGATTTTTGATGGGGTAGATGAAAATGTACAGACACACTATTCGAGGTGGCATGAGTATATATACATATGTGCCTAAAATTTTTAAAAAGCTCAAAGCGATGGATCTCGGACAATATATTCAGTCTATTGTTGTTGCTTGTTTATTTTGACGAATATTCAATATTTTAGTCGTTCTCGAAGACTACCTGTGGCATAATATTGCGCTGCCGCTAGAACTTGATATAATTATATAGTGGATTTCTTTTTATCTTTTGTTCTACCTCTTACCTCACTAATGAAGCAATTCACATATTTTGGGTATAATTTCTTCATTAAGTCGATATATTAAAATGAGGCAATCATTGTCTTTAAAATCGCTAAGGATTTTTCTGTCTTCGAACGTCCTTTTTTAATTTCAAGTTTCGCGAGTTAATATATGCAGTTACTTCTTGTAAACCGACCATTACGTGTTTACAACCTATTCAGCAGTCCACTTGCATATACTACCAGTTTATGGAAAATGTTACAGATCATTACGACGACTATTAATATTTATATCAATCAAATCAAAAAATTTGTATTGGTGAATATCTAGATAATATCATAATGTGATTAATACTCTGTAATAATATGCTGAATTGAAATAATTAACAATAAAACTTCTAAATGTGTGAAAACAATACTTAAGACATACTTACATGTAAGTCACCTCTACCGGCCGCCTAAGTTTTGGGTAAATTGTCTTAGCTAAGCACTCTTCTAGTTACAGACTTAAGTCTTAGAATGTACATAAGTCCTTCTTAAGCACTGTCTTAGACTTAAGTACCCTTTAAGTTACGAGCCCCTGGTCACTGTCATTTAGTGTGAATACATTGTATAGGTGTACATGTATGAGTGTTGGGGTGGAGGGGATTTAATGCATATTGTAGTCCAAAATATAAGGACTCCGAACATTTGTATATGTTCTCATAGCCTAAGTATAGGATAGAAGTTCCACAATAATTTCCATTAATGTGTGCATTTAATTATAAAATCATGATAATTGCATGATTGACTAAAACAAGTTTAAATTGAATAATCTATATTGCTTATAATACATTCATTAAAATAGTACCGGTAATTCTTTTCACGAAGGTCAGCCCCCCTCTATTGCCAAACTTGAACGTTGCATGCAAAATCTTTAGTGTCAAAACATATACTTTAATGTCCAATGGTCACAAGAACCCCCAAGTTGGAATAAAAAATACATAAACTACTTTGGAACATAAAATGCAACAGTATTACCTAGCTATTATGTTTTCAACCCCATATAATTACTTGGTACCATCAAGTTTAGGACTTCTATATGGTTATCAGAGCATGTGCTTTTATACAAGTCAAAAAGGAAAATCAGACATACCTGAAAACTTTTATTTGAAGATGAATACTGATATAATTTTAATTTTGACCTTCTTATAATAATGCATACTGTGGACTCATTAAATTTCATGGTGGCTCAATTTTCGTGGAATTTGTGGGTATATACTTCTCATCCATGAATTAACATCCTCCACGGATTAATGAATTAGGATTATAAATACATATCTTTTGTATGTATAAGATAATACACAAAATTACGTCCACACAAACCTGTTAGTTTTAAGCAATCCACGAAAATTGGCCCCCACGAATTTTATTGATTCCACAGTATGTACCTGACTAAGAAAATGCAAAAACCTCTCTGTTGTTAGTTCTGCGGCTTGGTCATTATATGGTGAAGGATAATGTACTGATGGAGGTATCCATCTCTGCAGTAGTGAATTCTTACGTTTTTTTAAAATCAAATGTCTGTGCAGTCATGAATCTTGCGATTTCATACTAGTATTTCATAATCTGAATAACTTCTTTATTTCCCTATTTCTATTTTCAAACATAGACAAAAGATATTATTGAGAGCAGAAAAAGGTGTAATTTAATGTGTAATCAACAATCTAATTCAAACTAGAATTTCCAGGAATGCAACTTAGCAAAAACCGAGGAAGCGTTTTTGCTATGGTGTGTGGCTGGAAGCTCTTACAGAACAATGTATAATAAAAACTTAAATAAATGTACGTAGTTGAATTACATAATCATTATAGACCCTATTTAATTTCTTAGATTGAACTATAATTTCAATTTTATTTTTATTTTTTTTCAGCCAGAGCATATGTTGAAGTTATGGTTAAGAGAATTCTTAAAAGTAAGTATTTATTAGTGAGCTGTAGATTTTGGGATTTTTGGGGGGTTTTGGGTTTTTTTTGGGGGGGGGGGGGCAACAGGGATACATTTTAAACTGCATTATATTATTTGACACCACTGAGATTCAGTTGAGAGAGTGATCAACAGAGACTTGTTGGTTTTGTAAATTGTACACCATTAAAATTTGATTTCAATTTCATACCCATGCATTGTGGTAGATAAGGATATAAAGTTTAATTAATTTCATAATACTTTTTTAGGTTATTTTTAATGTAAATCAATGTTACATGAGATAAATTCCTCTCAACTCTAGCAACTAAATGCCAATACAACCCAGGAATGTCAGTAAATATGTAGTCAAATTATATGCCAGCAAATCATAATGTCGCTTGAAAATGTCATGGTGTTTAGCTTATTGCCTTTGATATATCTAGATCTATACTATGCATATTTTCCATATTTAGTGCCCCTAATCCCTATAAGCGCTTACCTAGGTCATGACCATAGCTGTTTTCATATTTTTTTCCTAGTAAAATTTAAGTAAAAAATACTTATCTACTGTTAGAGACAAGTTGTTATGTAGTGTTAGTTTATTAGTAAAACTGACCCTGGCTTTCTGTGTTGCAGTGTGTTTCGTATTATGAACCAGAGTTTGTGGCCCTGCATTGCCAGGAGGTGGGCGGCAAAAACTATGAGGCCTCTATGCAGCATGTCAACCAGTTTGTCAAGTAAGTTTTGTGTCATGTTCTGGTGGTCGAAGATCTCCATTCTGTCTCCAAGATTTACTCAGGCTTAGTAGCATTTCCCACTCTCCGAGATATAGAAAAACATGCCATGTATTGTATAGCATGCATGAGACCTGACTTATGTGATAGAGATATGTAATATGAACCAATATATAAACCAAAACATAATACAGTCAAACTTTCTTATCTCGAACTAGATGGGGCTTTTTAAAAACTGAGATATATGAGTTACTGAGATAACAAGGGTAAAATATTTAAAAAATAAATGGTTGGGACTTTCAAATCACTTCGACATATCCATTGTATTCGAGATAACAGTGTTTGAGATATCGAAGTTCAACTGTACTATTCTTCAGACTTTTTTTTTTAAAAGTAATGGAAATATTTTGAAACGGACAACATGCTGTTAAAAAGTTCAGAAGATAAAAAAAATGTAAATATGCATTTGTAGTAGATTGCAACATTAGACCATCCTTACGCATTTATGGAAATTAATAGTAATTTGTACCATAGACTGTATCAACAAGTAAATTTACATTAAAATGGTTAATAAGCAACTTGTTAGATTTTTATTCATATGTACAATGTATATAGATCTATATTTCACATACTGTATAAATTAAGCTTGTAAGCTACGTGTTAAGTTATGCACGGGACTGACATCTGGTTAACCTTTAGATGCCCATGTTATCATGTTTACAAACAACTTGAATGCATGTACACAATTCATGCACACAATTATAATTGTTGAAGGTGTGAACATGTTTCCTCCTATTGTCATCCATGAATGCAGTTAGTGTGTTCCTGCTATGACTTACATGTAATTAATTGATTGATCACTGAAGTACATGAATGTTATTCCATGCTTTTTTCAAAGCATTTTAATTTCAATTCATTTAAGTTCAAATAAAAGCAAATTGAAGGAAATTGGCATGAAATCAACAAACAATGGTGATTCATGGACTAAGTTGTAAGCTTTGGAAATTAATGTTAGTATTGAGATGGAAGAAAATTTCCAATTTCTGTCTTACTGGGTGATGCAATATTTAATTGTACTGAATGCCTTGTTGCAAACTTACACAATTTCCTTTTGGGCTAATTTCCGAATGCTTAAGAAATAAAAAATAAGCCCATGTGTAAATTATGCATAGATTGCCATGATTTATTTATAGAATTATTAATTGTTCAGTTATTTTCAGCTGCATCAGTTTTTGTGTACTGTTTATATATGAATGATAATGTCAAAACCATACAAATTAACATGAAGGATAATCATTCTCATTAGGATGTGGAATGCACAGTACTGCATGCTATCATCTGATTATCTGAGTATGTAACACATGTAATTAGGACACAATCATGTAATCCTAGTACTTACAGTCTTATCTGTCTACCTGTACACAGATGACTGATGCCTGTACTGACCCAGGCCTTTATCAAACTATCTCCCCTCATCTCCACAGACCTTACAGTGCCCAGAGTAAATTATGTAGCATCACCTGTTAATGTTTGACCTGATAGGTGGTACAGATTGCAGCTAGATGCCGGCTAGGGAGTGCTATATGACGCCTCAGATTTACTAGCCTGTGTAAAATTTGGTATGGTCATCACATGGAAGGACACTTGGAGCAGACAATTTGATACCGAGATTGATTTAGTTCACTGCAGAATTTTAGGAATTCTAGTTTGAGAGTCTTAGAATTTTGGTTCAGAAGTAATTTCAAACTCAATTTTTTTTTTTATATAAAATGTCCAACTGTTTGATATCACATATTAAAATGACATTGTTTGTGGAGGAATATTCATATTATCTCCATGTTCATTGTGTTTCTGCATATGAAATGAATGGCATGTCTAAAGGGTACAATTTGATATAGAGTGAGGGGTGTTTAGCATGCTAGATATGGTGGAATAACTGATCCAATCATGATCAATCCAGCTGTTCAGAGTGTGTATTATTATATGCTGAGATTGCCTTATGGCTCATCACTTTGATAAACTTCATAAAAAAATCATTTGAATTTCTAAATCAACCAGGGTTTGGAAAGCTGTCTCATTTTATCAAATCAACTAATTTTTATCCTGATGGTTCATTATGCTGTTACTAACCTCCCACGCATATGTAAATGCAATACCAGCAAAACCTAATTTGGTATTTTAAAAATTTACTTTCTTTACCGTCTTATTTACTCAAGATATCATTTAAGTCTTGTCAACAGAAGCCCAACATTTTCTAGAATTAATGTAGACTTTTTTCTTCCACTGTTTGAATAACAGGTTACATAAAAGTTTTGAATTGACTCTTTGTGAAGCAAACGTGAAATGTTTTGAATTACTATCGGGCCTTTTGAATTTGATTTTTTTCCTTCAGGTGCATCATGCAGTTTTTCATTAGAAAAATAAATATAACAAGCCTAGATTATAGAACACTTTATGCACTTGATTTAGTTGTTAGCCTGAGCTGTTTGATGCATCAAAAATGTTATGATCCTTCAGGTCTTGGCTGTCTGGAAAAGCTAGAAATAGACATTTCATGACGGATTAGAGATTTAGCTCTGCATTCAGCAGGAAGAAGTGAATCTCCAGACCTTCTAGAGCCTATCTCAGCAAAGAAAAAACAAATCAGAAATTTACTACCGCTTTACTACTCACTGCTAGATCGGTTCCATTCTCTGTCTA
The DNA here is from genome assembly GCF_025612915.1 of Magallana angulata. Taxonomy (NCBI): domain Eukaryota; kingdom Metazoa; phylum Mollusca; class Bivalvia; order Ostreida; family Ostreidae; genus Magallana; species Magallana angulata. The sequence continues at coordinate 21,974,509 of NC_069114.1, forward strand.
TTAAGTGACTTTTAAAGGCTCTTGAAATGTCAGATATGAAGTGCTTCTGGTTCATTAACGGTGTCTGTTGTAGGTTGTTGGCTCTTTCGTGTTACCTTGAATTTGCATTTCTATAATTATTATAAAATGTACTGCTCTGCAGACTTGCACATAACTATAGGTATTGCCGTTAAACTGATTGAATGTTGGTGAGTAGGAGAGAAGTTATATACAGTCATCAAATATTCTACATCTTTTCATTTGCCTTTGAAAACTTGCATTACTTTTAATGGACAGTATTTTGATTGTACCAATCAAAGTGGCTTGTATTGACATGGGCATGCAGCCAGTACTATATATAATGTGGATAGAAAAGTCATATCTAACTCAACTATTTTCTAATTATCATTTTGGACTCATTATACACAATGCTAAGGTGCTGCTGTCAGAGGAGCTTAAGAGAACACTATGCTATATTCTTAAACTGTGAACAATGCATATCACATTTACATCTGGTAGAAATTTAGTAGACCTGGTACATAAACTACTTTGCACAGAGAAATTGACATACAGAACATGCACTCTTTAACATATCACTAGTTTTACAGTGACTATTTCTGACTGAAGTATCATAAATACATGTATGAAAAAAATGCAAGCCTTTAATGTATACACAACAAGGATTTTTAATGTACATATAACGGGTACATGTACTAAAGCCATGGATGCATTATTTCAACACGACATTCATCAGGACATAATGAATAGTCGCACGTGTGTGTATTTTAAATAATACAACAAATGTGGTCAGGTTTGTAAAGTATCTAATATCCAGGATGTCCACGCATATATAATTATGAATAACTACTGTTCATATAGGCATTGTGATTCATTGTAAATGGTTGACAATTTAATATTTCTAAACAATATCAAAAATATATTCTTACGTACATGTATTATGTATACTGAAGTCGAAATTACACATGTATACATACTGATATGTTCTTCTGTACACACCTGCTGAACTACGGAATAAACTTACCCTTTCTATTGCAAACTTGTGGTGGTTTTTTATTGTGTGTCATGAATAAATGTAGACAGTAACAGAGATGGATGTATACAACAAGGAATCAAGAAAACACGAGTCTCTGATATCTCAAGGGACTGTTATCATAGGTTTACCTGTGAATAAACTCCATATTGGTATATTGTAATCATCGTGGAATGGAAGTCCTTGTCTGTCATCAACAGCAACATTCCGTCAGACATATAAAAAAAATATGATAAATATTGTATTTCAAAGTCAGGCTTTTCAGATTAATTCATTATGTATTTCTTGGTCATGGGGTCAGGAAGTGTGAGGATAGCCTTTACACTTTTGATTTGGCTGATGATGATGATGACTGTGATGACTATCGTTGATTGCTGTGTTCTGTTTTTCAGGGCCATGCTTGGTTGTGAGGAACTTCAAAAGTATGACAGAGCTAGAGTGTTTCTGGATGAAGACTACACTGCAGCCGACAAATTCACAGTAAGCTGCCTTTCATAAGAAAATCCAGTCCTTGCTCTCTCTTAGACATGGTGATCATCTGAGATTCTTTAGAAGTTGTTTAAATTTACACAGTTCATACATATTCATAACTGACTCTGTCAAACAATTTGGAGTCGGATATTAGGTATTTTACCCAATAAGTCCATGTTCATATATTCAGTGAATGCCCATGCAATGCTGATTTTTTTCTACAGTCACTTGTCTAAATTAGATTTCTCTTCTCTTGACTTATAAATTTACCTACAGATTGCTTTTGGATACAGGGTATTGGATGTTCAGTGACTTTTCTAGATCTTACTAGGTAAAGGTCAGAAAACATTTCTGTTTGAAATCCTTCTCCAGAGCATATTTTCTGTCCTGTTGGCCCTGTCTTGCTCTTACTTCACCCACAAAGTGCCTGTAGGTGAAGATTGAGTAGAAAACCTGTAGTAGGTTTGAAGGTCAGAGGTAAGGGTCATACCAGATCTATGTGAAAAATGTTTGTCCAGAACATATTTTCTGTTTCTATAGGTCTCATCATTTAGCTCAACCAAAGAATGCTCACATTAAAGTAAGAGAGAGGAGTGACCTTGAACTGGAACTTTTCTGAGTTCAAAATAATCCCCTCCAGAAACACTTCGCAGTCCTTCTCATACAAATCCCATTTATATTACTGTCCTTAATAAAGGAAGGTCCTTAAAGATGACTGAAACTCAAATTTATCTAGTTTAAGGTTTATAAGAAAGCGCTTTTTAAACAAAAAGATATTGTACAACATGACCAGCGCCTACTCTGGGTCTGAATATGAAATTCATCGTCAGATTTGTTAAAGAGGCAATGATGTACTACTGTACATGTTTTAAAGCATTACAAACACATATTAAGTGTTTTTATCATATTGGCATGTATTACCAGGATGAATATATGCATTTTGTGTTCCTAGACTGATTCAGGTGTCTTTAGACAAAGGTAAAAAAGCGTACTGCTTCAGCCAGCAATTTGCACATGTATTCTTTTCTTTGATGTTATTTTAAACTGCCAGTACACATGTTCAGACAGTAAAAGTAATTCAGAACTGTTGGAATCATCTCAGAATTTAGTGTTTACATGAATAGGCTCTGGTTAGAAATCACAGAACAATGTATTGCAGTTATGAACAGTTACAGATTGAATAACAATAGCTTGCTCATTGAGGGAGTTAATGGTTGTGTTTTGCAGGCACTAGGAAACCTGTACTTCATCCATGAGAGCCTAGAAGATGTGTCAATTTGGGATTTTGTGGGTGAGTATCTGTAGAATCAGAGAAAAAGTCCAAAGATTGGCAGCAATGTATTGATTTCACAACAGAGACAAACAGCTTCATAAAAAACAAAGCCAAAAACAACCCTTTAATTTTGTTGGCTGTGCATTGGGAATAAAACAAGTTCATTGGCTTAACAGTTCTTTCCTTGCGTTCTATAGGTGCTTGTAAGTGCTTCTCCCTTAAAAAAATGTTTTAAAGGAAGTGATTATGACCTTTCTTATGACCATGACTTTTCTTTATTTTGCGTCGAAGTCCATTTTAAAAAATATGTTATAAAGACATATCTGAAACTTCATACTTTGATAAATATATTTTGTGAGAGCAATGCAACAATGTAATTATTTTTTTTCACCTTGAATGGCCCTACTATGACCTTGACTTCACTAGAAGTTCTTTTTTTTTTACATATATATGTATAGTAGTATCAAAAAACTTTAAGGCATTTTCATCAAACTTCTCTTTCTTGGAAGGTAAGAATAGATCTTGAAAATTATTTTTTCTGTTATTTGTTTTATATCTTTGCCAATGCAGTTAATGTGAATATAGGTTATATATGTATTTTTTTAATCATATTTAAACTTCATTTGACAATACTTGTGATCTCATTGATTGCTTGTGAAAAGTTTCAAATTTATAGTTCAAAGCCAGTTTGGAAACTCACAATGCATACCCCAGGACTAAAATGGACTGTGGTGCTTAATTTACTCCATGGCTTCAGGTCAGGTTTGGAGTTATTTCTTTCACAGGAAATATGGAATGAGTGCTGAGTAAATGTTTTACTGAAACCCTGTGCCAGAGACCTAAAGGGTGTATTACACCCCCCCCCCCCCCCTTGAAAATTAAAAGTTAATAAGTTTTTTAAAAATAAGCTCCTTCATCCCTCCCCCCCCCCCCCCCACTCATTAATCACCCCCCTTTTTAAATATGTTAATTAATCCATATAGAATGAACTTTTTTAAGTTAATGTATTTTTATTAAATGCTGAAAACTGTTGCACAAATTAAATTTCTTGGAATTCTACAGCCATATTTTGGCTTATTTATAGTAAATGGAAATCATGAACTTTACTTTTGATGGACACTAACAGCATAATGAGAATGGTTGAGAGTAAATTTGCAACTAAATAGTTCAAAGGAGACCATTATAAAAATGTCAAAAATAATACAGAAGCTAATGCCTTGTATTATGCTAGGTTCCCAGTGGGAACTTCCCACTGTCCTGCAATTTGTCCCAAACACCTTAATTGACAAATCATAACTGATCTTGGAACTGCACTGGAGTTTTAGGCTTCGGTACAAGGTGATGCGAGTTGATATGACCCTATGGGATTTGTTGAGCCTTGATACATTAGGGTCAGGATAGACATATTTCAGCACAATAAATTTGACATGCTGCACTTGGTATTGATGCAGAGATCTAATATGGTGATAATGAATGATTAAAATTGTAAATTAATCTTGTTAATAAGAAAAAAAATTTGAGAGTCAACAAATTTCTACAACATACCCAAAGATTGGGTGAGAATTGATTCGATTATTTTAGTTAAATATATCATTTCAATTGCACTGCAAATCGTGACAGTGTGAAGGTATCATTTAAACCTAGCCAGCCTAAATCAGACCACACTGTAATACTGAAAAAAGTTTAAAAAAATCTAATACTAATACAGAACCAGAGACTATTTTGTGGGTAGGGATGTGTGTTGGGGACAATATATTTACTTGTTTTATGATTATAATGTCTGAAATTAGTATTTGACTTTGGTTAATACACAAATACAATGTCATATATTAACAAAATTTCCAGTGTAAAAATACTGGTAAAGTTAAAAAGTTGAAACCTATTGCTGCAATATTTAATTGGCATGCTATTATGTACCAGGTACAGTTCACAAACACTAGTGTAAAATTTAATGTTTTAAAATTCATGTAGGAGTTTTTTATTATAAAGTTGACTGAGAAAATTAACATATGGTATTATTTCTGTTGCTAATTTTTTGTGGACATTAAAAGCTATTTATAGGCTCCAAATGCCAGTAAAATTACATAATTGTTGTCCTCGCTGAACATTATATATTTTATTCTTATTAAATCTCATTTATTAAAAAGGTTTTATTGGAAGTTTTATGCAGAATTATTTGAAAGTCGGTTGTATGGTATGCAGCAAAAATTTGGAAAAATACAGCACATAATCTGTAAGAAGATGTATTGATTTTAGTGAAACATAATAGAAGTTGTTTATTTTTTTTCCAGAATGCAAGTTTATTACTGTGGAAGGAAGAGAGGTAAATACATTCTACAGTAATGAGTTGTTGAAAATATTATTACTGGTATGTAGAATGATTAAGCCATTGTACATGTGAACATAATGACTAGTGAAGGTCATATAAGGCAGGTTGTCGGAAATACAGATTCATACATATATATTTATCATAGATTTTATATAAGTAAATTAAGAAATGTATGATGTGCTGTCAATGTTTATTTTAACTGCGTTGGAGTTTTCTTCAAGTCCTTTTAAAAGTCTGCATGGTTTGTTGTACATACAGTAGCTTCATGTAACCGAAAATGACATTATGTGTACTATATGTAACGCCTATAGGGATAAAAAAAAAAGAATTGGAAGAAATATTTGTATGAGTAGTTATACATAGTCATCTAGGCAGTTTGCATCATTGTCTCTAATTCAGTGTTAAACTTGAGTGTCCATGCAATGATGACTTGTTTTCTTGTCTTTTGTTGATATAATATAGTTATCATAGTTATGGGTGTAAATCAAGTGTGGCTTAATGGAGGAAAGTAGCTGCTACTTGTATAGAGGGATGGATAGTAAAAGGGTTGATCTGTTTGCTGGCTACCAATGTCTATATTACAGGATCATTCACTTAAATATTTTGAAAATTTTTCTTCATAAATGTTGGTCATTTCATTACTGTAGATTCCTTATTATACGCGAGTACTTAATTCCGCGATTCAGTGATTTTCCACCAAATTGCAAGAACATTCAATCGCAAATGTCGAAATTTTATCACAATATCATGTAGATTACATGTGTCTGAAAATTAAAAGAGAGATTTTAGAATTTGAGAAACGTGCTTCTCGCGATTTTACGCGCATATTAATTCCTCGCTTTTAATTAGGAATTTACAGTACTGTCTAAAATGTAGGCATTTGTTGTTTGTTTTTGTTTTTTTTGGGGGGGGGGGGTGTTTGTTTTGTTGTTAAAGGGTATCAATTAAAATATGGTTGGTATTTTCAGAAAGAAAATGCCCCATAGCTGCCATTCCTTTCTGTGGGTCTGTGCATTTCCAGGTGACTTGTTGTGGATTTGTCTCCTATATTCAATCTTTTACAGGTGTTATCTGGAAACATCGAGAATGTTCAGATCAAGGAAAAGGCAAAATTTCCACAAGACTTTTTTCCGGAGGTGTGTATTAAATTGTGTTGTTATGCAATATTCCTCAACAGTTTATTGATTTGGAGGCTTCACGAATCAGTCTTTATAAGGTTCTCTCCTATGTAAGATGTACAGTTATTATAGAGGTTTTATTGGAGAAAAAGATTAGAATTTTTATTTGATATTTTATTTGTAATGCATGTTTCCGTATTGCCAAAACTGAATAATGAAAGAGCTATCTGATTATTATTTCATGATGATAAAGTCATTAGATGATTGGATGAGATTTGAAGCGTTAGTGTGAAATCTGAACAGAGTATTGAGCATTATCCTAGTCTAGGATTTCAACATTGGCAAACACGATTACAATAAAACAGTTTTGAATGGCCTGGTTTAGCATTCAAAAAGCATGCAATCATGAAGGGTATTTTCAATCATAGCAAGATAAAAATTAGTTAAAATTCATTTTTGAATTTTTTCAAATAAACACTTTTTATACCCTACTCTAGCTCCTATAAAGATAAGATAAACACTTTACAGTAATATGTTTCATAGATTCAATGTTTAATATATCTTTCATAGTTGCATATTATAAATACATGCAATAAAGTCATTCAATAAAGGGCATATGGTGCGGCACAAAGACATCCATAGACAGTATTCATTAGAGTAACAGAGTGTGGGGAGGGTGGGGGGTATGGATTCTGTTACCTGTCTGTTTAATATGAAACCCCTTAATATGTCAGTTAAACAACTAGAAATGAACAGGCAGTCTGTGTCATTGCTGTGTTTCTTTCTCTTGCAGTTCAAATGGTCAAGGAAAGGCTTCATCAGAACGAGATGGAATGTTAAAAACTGGTAAATCATTGATTGATTGTCATAATACAACTCACTCCTGTCTCCACTATTTACTCTTTTTCTTAATTATTTTACAGAGAGACATATGTTAAACATTTTAATCACCCAATCAAGAAAATTAATTGGCATTAACCTGAAGCTGTCAGTGTTAAGAGATAAGAAATGAATGTGCATTTTTAGATAAATTTTGTGTGAGCTTTGGCTATAGAGGAATGATGCTGTATTTATTGGTAGATACTCTGTATCAGCATTCTACCAAGTTGAAATCAATCAGCACTGCCTCTGTTGGCTGTAGATATTTTCCACAAATAACTCTCTCGTACCATCTATACTCCCCGAGTTCATAAGGTGACATTAAATCCTCTGATAAGAGTATCACACCTGATCAACTTTTTCAAGTCTACAGAAAGATGTTGTTGTCTCTGTTATGGAATGCACATTTATTTGGTACATGTTTAGTGCAGTAACATTTTTTTAAATGTGGAATGAAGGGGTTTGAGAGGTTAATTTGAGACATATACAGTCATGTACATCAATGAAACCATTTTCAGAACATTCTCGTTGAAATGTTTCAATAAATTGACTGAATACTCTGAACTAACTTGAATAATGTCAAAAGATGCACTAGATTCATAATGGTCTCAAAAGTTTCAAAAATTCTCAATGTTTTATGAATTTTTGTTTCAAATGGATTGGTTGCCCTTAATCTACATTTTAAATTTGCTGCAAGAGCATATAACAGCTTATGAAAATTTTTAGAAAAGATTTAAATTGTTGGATACTTACAGGTATCTATTATTTAAAATATGGTGTTCTATGTACAGTATATACTTATGTTGAAACAGATAGTAGATATACCTATTTATGTTTTTACAGTCTGTATGACCTGGTCAACATTCATCTGTTCCACGATGCCTCCAACATAGTAGCCATGCAGAGAGTGAGTATAACTGTCTTAGATAGGGAAGGGGGCTGGCTGTGATAGGCTACCAATGGTCAGCAATGAATTGCCTTTTACAGTGTATATTATGGTACAGGTTCTGGCCTTTCCTAGTTTTTATAAACATCAACCAAAGTCCAACACATCTAGTTCCATAAAGTGAAAGAAAATTACTCCTATTTATGTTTAATATCTATATAGCAGGTAAAATGTAAATGTGCTTTGAAATTGATAAGAGCTGTGAACGTTCAGGCTTTTGTGATTCATTGACTGTATCACGGATCGTGACACCCAAATGATGGAAGCAGTTTCTAAAATGATTGTTAAATGTACCATGCAAGCACAGCTGTAATGTATCAGTGAATATTCAGTGTCTATTTTTGGTGGGATTTGCACTGTATGCATGTAGATTTAACTTTACAAAAGGTACCCGTTGTTTGTGGGTTACCCTGTGTCTCTGGCCCAGACCAGTGTTCATAGAAATGTTGATTCCATTGAAAGATAAAATCATCAAGTCTGTATGTAAACATTTAGGTTAGAGTTCCTGAAATGAAAACATTTACCTTTGATTTAATGCAGGCTCGGCTATTGATGTGAAATGAGAAGTTTGGTTGGGAAATTTAAAATTACTTATGAAAGGTGAAATTTAAAAAAAAAATTTCCTAAATCCTTATATGAGATGGAAAATTTACATAAAAAGCTTTCATAATTAAACTAATCAGACATGTTCCTATTTTATACCTCTTAATACAAACCTATTTTGAGGGTGTTTATTTGAGATTCAAGTGTTATTTGCACTCATTGCTGATGATATCAAATAAAGGGTCCATTATAATTCCATAAAATTTAAATCACTCATCATGCATGTATAGATTTGTTCAATACAACAATGATAAAGTTTTTTGGGGGGGTTTTATGAAGGGGGGGGTAGAAGTACATAGGGTGTAAAGTTCCTAGCATGATGGTTCATATATATCTGAATTTAGATTGTACATATCCTGTATGAACCAGTTAACAAGACCATGCATGGACTTTGGATACTTTTTGTCTCACAAAAATATGGAGGAGACCTGTTTATTTCATTATTTGCTTCTCAGTCATTGGCCAATAGAAATTGACATGTTACTTAACTCTATTCTCTGTCTCCATTATCAGTACATACAACATTTAAGGCGGGCCTCTTTTAGCTTAAATTAGATACATAATTCCAAATGTCCATGGTCCTTCAAAAATTAACTCTGTTTACTACAGTACAGAGAATATCAGATACATGTTTTACAATTACAGTTTAATTAACTCATCCAAGATCCGCCTATATTGCTTGTCAATTACAAAGAATTGCAAAGAACTCTATACCACGATATTTGAATAAAAGTCCATAAGATAATAGACAAAAATGTGGAGACAAATATAGATTCTGAGCTAGTGGAAATGGCCAGCTCACTTGATCTCCATTCCATTTGGGATATTGTATACGTGACAGGCTTTGATTAATGATTTGGTATGAAGTAGCTGTCCTTCAGGGATGGTGATTTTCGAGTCGATCAGGATTATAGTATGGCAACACCTATTGATTTTAGATCTTCTAGAGAGGATTCTCCAGCACTTGCATGAGCTCCCTGAAATTTTATTGTCAGGTTATGCTGAAACTTATAATGAGCTTTTGTGTTGTGCAGTCCTATGAACAAAGTTATTAACATTCTGCAAAATCAATCCCTAAGGGGATACAGTGGGATATGTTGTACATGAAGTTCACAATTCTTATGCAATAACTGATGATAACCATATGTCTCATTCATCATTATTAGTGAGTTACTTGACCATTTCAGTTTGATTCAATGATTAGAAATTATTTTTTTTACCCTTATATTTATATCTTTTCTATAGAATAGGAGGATAACATTGAGAAGTTAGGTAAAAAAGATACAAGTATGACCAATTGCTTATTATACAAATTAACACAATTTTAATTTGACAATGAATGAAGCCATGGTCATATTTTGCTTCAATATTAAAACAATGCTGCTCTTTTGCCAATTTTTTTTTTAGAATTTTTTTTATTATATAGAATATTACTCATCTATTAACTCTTGCCCTTGCTATCAGCTAACTCTGTTCAAAAATGACTGAATAGAGAATGGGACAGAGCCTCTGAGTCATTTCCAAAACTCAAATACATGGGAATTTTTACTACATGTTTGTATCGTTCAAAATGTATACAGAATGCTACTGTTTGAAATTTTAAAAGATGCCCGATATCTGATGAGTGTTGATAATAGACTTGATCATGGAGGAAAGTTGATGAAGAATGGAGGGTTTTGGTGTTTGGTCATTTGAAATCATGTGGAAGCCGTACAACTAAAATAATTCTTAGAGACCATGTAGGGATACTGTGTTGATAAAGTAGATCTTGTTGTACGGTCATGTTTTACAACATATAACATATTGTGTATGGTGTGGTCTTTATCTGTACATTGTTCTACATTACAGAGTCCCTCAGTCTACAGTGACAATAGAAAGGCAGCATTCCTTCACACACTACAAAGGTAAATGGAGTCCACATCCCATCATCAGACTAATGGTACCCTGTCCCTTCTCTGTTTGATGGACGTTGTCATACAAAATATTTTATGATAATGTCATTAATATTGGTTGGCATCAATTTTTATACCCCCGCTCCGAAGGAGAGGGGGTATACTGTTTTACCCTTGTGTGTCTGTCTGTCCGTCCGTCTGTCCGTCCGTCTGTCTGTCCGTCCGTAACAAAAATTTCTGTCTCAGCAACTATTTATCGCAGATGCTTGAAATTTTAACACAGTGTTTGTTAAGGCATGCCATATCGTGGGATATATTTTTGTACCAATCGGACGCCAACTTCCTGTTAAATGACGACTTTGCTTATTTTTTAACCAAAATTTTCAAACAAATTTTCGTCAAAGAATTCTCAGCAACTGTTTATCGCAGATGCTTGAAATTTTTACACAGTATTTGTATAGGCATGCCATATTGTGGGATATATTTTTGTACCAATCAGACTTCAACTTCCTGTTAAATGACGACTTTGCTTATTTTTTAACCAAAATTTTCAAACAAATTTTCGTCAATGATTTCTCAGCAAATATTTATTGCAGATGCTTGAAATTTATACACAATATTTGTATAGGCATGCCATATCGTGGGATATATTTTTGTACCAATCGGCGTCAACTTCCTGTTAAATGACGACTTTGTTTATTTTTAGCCAAAATTTTCAAACAATTTCCGTCAAAGATTTCTCAGCAACTATTTATCGCAGATGCTTGAAATTTTAACACACTATTTGTATAGGCATGCCATATTGTGGGATATATTTTTGAATCAATCGGACGTCAAACTTCCTGTGAAATGATTACTTTGTTTATTTTTAGCCAAAATTTTCAAACAAATTTCCGTCAAAGATTCCTCAGCAGCTATTTATCGCAGATGCTTGAAATTTTTACACAGTGTTTGTTTAGGCATGCTGTATCGTGGGATATATTTTTGTACCAATCGGACGTCAACTTCCTGTTAAATGAGTACTTTGTTTATTTTAGCCAAAATTTTCTAACAAATTTTCCTCAAAGATTTCTCAGCAACTGTTTATCGCAGATGCTTGAAATTTTTACACAGTGTTTGTTTAGGCATGCTATATTGTGGGATATATTTCTGTACCAATCGGATGCCAGCTTTCTGTTAAATGTCGACTTTGCTTATTTTGCATATTCACATCAGAGCAGGGGTATCACTAGTGAGCATTGGCTCACAGATATCTTGTTGTGGATATAGAGAAAATCACAGTTTTAAAGATATGTAAATTTTTGGCCCGCAGTGATCATTTCAATACAATGTTATTAGATATTGTGTTTCAATGAACATTTTATTTCACATGGATCAGCTCAATTTAACATAGAAATCGACAAAAATTGGTAATAACCACAGTATTACAGAAATTGGGGTGAAAACTTAATACCCAATGCAACTTTTAAAGCATTTTAATGTTTAGCTATTTGTGATCATCAATATTTTCTGGTAATTATATAAACATAACCTTCTCTAATGTCTGATGAAGTTGTTAAATTTGTGAGCATAAACTTTAGTATAGAATTTTTGTCTCTACACAGGTTCGAAGAAGACCAGTATGATAAAGTTCCCATGTTTATATTTGGAGATTTTAATTTCCGGCTAGACATTAACCTTCTTGTTCAGGTAAGGAATTGATCTTGGGGCGGAGAAAGGAAATGCTGTGAAATGCTGTATCAATCACAGTCGAGAAAAATATTTATCCAAGTCCCACATAAGAAGATTTAATAGAGAATGTTTACATAAAGCTTTCCCTTCTCTGACTTGATATTAAGATATTTTCTAATGATAATAAAGAGTTGCAGAGTTGTTATCTTTAAATTTTATATTCTTGGAGACTGTCTTTTTTTTAACCTGATTTAAACTGTTCCATACATTTGAGCTTTAAATTTAATCTAAATGCAAATATTATTTTGGTAAGAATTTTTTGCACCAATTATGTTTTTTTTAAACTGAAGGATAAAATGCTTTTCTTTTATGTGATTTTAGAATGTATGTATATGTAATCAAAATCTGTCTAACATATTTATGTTTGTTTTGAAAATGAATGTATGTTTATTTAGGAATTAACTTTTAACCATTTTCAAGCATTTTTTAATTGCATTCATGTTTCGATTATCACTTTTTAAATGTACTTTGTTATTGTTTGATGCAGGATTTAACAGCAAAAACCAAATCACAGCAAATAAAAGGCAAAAAAGACCAAGTGGCCAAGATAGTGTATACAGAGGAAGGGAATGGCAAGGTACGACAAAGCCTTAATTGAGTATGTTGACAGCACGAGTAAATCAAAGCAAGACTTGGGCTTAAAATCATGAATATGTTGAAGCTGATAGTTTATAGTTGCAAGGCAGACTAGTAAGATAAAAATATGAATGTGCAGGCAAAGGAAAGAAATCGACAAAAATCTGCCAAGTACGAAGACATCTTGTACTGTAGAAATGCTCCCATTTTAGTGTTGCCTCATTTACTCTCATTGACAGTGCACAAATTTAAAAAAGGGGTCAAATGGAAACTGCAGGTTATAATTTCTTATAACACAATTGTTCTAAGGTGAATTTATCAAACAGTGCAAAAGCAAAAATTCCATAGGGTAAAAATAACACTGTGTACATCTTGCCAATGATTGAAAACATTTATAGTTTGGAAAAAAATTAAGTAGTAAAATAAAATTATAAATGAGTAAATTAGAAAACATGCTTTCAGTTTATCAATCAAATTTTAGCTTAGAACAAATGAGGTTGTAATAGTCATATATAATATAAATACATGTATTGTGAAGAAGTAATTGTCAGGATGAAGTAACTACCAAAATTTTACAAGCATTGATTTTTGAATCACAAATAAGAACAGGATGTCAGACATAGTCCTGATTAAACTGGTAAGTGCTGGAAATAGCTTTATGGTGCATGTAGGAAGCTATCAGAAGTGTGGCACACGGTGGGTGTAGGTGGAAATGCTGATTATCTAGACACGTGTCAAATGTATGATGCAGTCGTGAAGTAACCGGCGCTCTATAAATAGAAGCACTTATGGATGAAGTACTGTTTTAGGAATAAACTATCATGGAATGGGAAGGAAATGTCAGTTATGTAGTTATATCTGAGTCAAGCTGCCATCAGACCACTCGTTATCAACAACAACAAAAACTGTCGGATAAAGTTTATTTATGATTTTAAAACTTTGTTTCACTTCCTGCTTTGATAAAAGATTTGTAAATATGATTTCTGCTGAATAGAATAGGAAACTAAAGAATAAGAGTAAATTACATGTAGATATGTGCAGTTTCAACAGTTCTTTGTCTGTTGTCATTAAAGGAGTTAAATTATAGATTCTTTTTATTTTATTACAGGTTGTTTTGACTGTGGAAACTAAAGGATTTGACCACCATGAAAAACACTCCGAAGTCTTCTTAAAAAGAGCGAAAAGTGTATGTTCCGCTGTTCATTTTTAGAAGTTTTTAACGGGGAAGGGGTGGGTTGAGGATACTTTTAGTAATTGACTTGGAGGTGAAGGGTTAATAAGAAATGCCGTGCATGTGTTTGATAAAATCATGTTTAAATTTCAATTATTTCCATAAAAAAACATAAAAATTATATTAAAGCAATTCTGTGTTTATACATGCAGTTGCAGCGATATGATATGGAAATGCAGTCATATAAAGATAAAGTGTCAGAATTTGAAATTTCTTTCCCTCCGAGGTAAGAACCATCACTTGGTAAAATGAAAGTTAAGCTCTGGAAAATTAGTCAGCCTCCTAAGTCTGTTTTGTATTATTGATCTGAGTTGTATTTCCTCAAGAACAACAAAAGACTAAATCTTACTATCACAAAATACTGATTAATGATAAACTGTGGTGTGTTTTGCAGCTACCCATTCTGTGAAGATGTGAATGATGGACTGTCATACATGAAAACTCGATGTCCCTCCTGGTGTGACAGAATACTAATGTCCCAAAGTGCCAAAAACATTATTGTAATTGTAAGTCACCATGGGTTTTTTATGCGCACAAAAGAAATGTTTGTATTTTTTGAAAATGTTGTGATTCCTTGCTTAAATATGAATCAGTGATAATTAAATTGGCTAAAATTAATGCTGTTCATTAAAATCTTGTTGATATAACAGAAAATAATTTAATAAATAAAAAACACTATTTTCTCAATTTAAAAAAATATAAGATGAATTATAGACTTACGATATTTGTTCTTATTAGGATGAAAAGCACAAACCTAGGTATGACATAATAGGACGAGAGACATGTATGGGTGACCACAAAGTAAGTCTTGTCTTTGAGTGTCCATGACAAAGTAGAATTAATCAGCTATTTGTATAATACCTTAATAATGTCAAGATGAAGCTCAACATCAGTGATAATCAAATGATTAGATTCACCAACTTGTTGTTACAAAGCTATTAAATATCATCTTTAAAAATAATTGTAATATATTTCAAATATACATATATTATTTATTTTTAAAATTTTTTCAGCCAGTATATTTGTATTTGAACCTCAAACGGAGTCAAGGTAAAGAAACTCCCACCAAGTCCATCCTCAAATCAACTTTGTCTGGTACTCTATCAATCAATGGGGAACCAGTTCAAGTGGAAGACATTAATGACATAAACATTCATGATTATTCCTCATTTGCTAATGAACAAGCACTGCTTCCAGAATTCAAAAATTCTATTCGTTTAAAATCTTCCCCTGCAAAACCTTCCATGGACTTCCTGACTGACGGCTCCCCTGTTAAGCGACGATCCTCATTTGTAGAAATTGCTAAACAAGTTGTTAGTATGGAAAAAGTATTAATGCATTGGCCCCGCCCCAGAACTAGGCCCAGGTCCAGACATCATAGCTCCTCCTCTGAGGACATGAATGACACGGAGAGTGAGGAGGACTCCAATAGAAACAAGATCCCTGTCCACTCGGACTCGGGTAGCACCACCCAATCTGATCTCAGCCCCTCCCTGTCCCCCCAAAACATGACCCCCGACAGACAGTTAACTGGTGGTGGCCTACTGACTACAGAGGCAGTAGAGCATGATGATGTTGTGTTGTCTGTTGTTACATCCAATAGTTTGCATGAGCATGATGGGTATGTTAAGAAGGAGCAGGATGGGTGCACGGTAGATGAGCCCACTGAAAATTCTGCGTTGATGAAAAACGGAGAAGGGAAAGAGAGCAAAGTAGAATCAGCGGAGAGCAGCAGAAGACTGTGTCCATGCTCTTGTGTGTTGTTATGAACCTCCTCTTGACCAATGTTTGGTGTTGTGAGTCTATTTTTTATATCATTTTATTTTTTCCTATACTTGTTTTTTTGTTACCAATTTTTTGCACCTTTTTCTATTCTTCCTTAACAATAGCTATTGCTTTCACAGTCAAAATATTTTTTTATTATTTCTTAAAGTAACATTTTGAAGATTTGAATTGATGTTTGTAGGACAATTGTTCCTTAACTATGAGTATCAACAGTAGATAAACGGAAAAGAAGCTTGATATAAATCTGATTTGGATTGTAACTAATAAGTTGCATTACAGTACTGACAACCAACTTTTATTCTTAATAACGATATATCATTGTTATTGTTCCAGTAATTAACTGGTATTTGACAAGTTATTCTAGCAATCAAGTCTTTTTCTTTACCTCGAACAAACATAAGAGACATGAAAGGACTGGGTTGGTGAGAGAGAATTCACAAACTTCTGGAAATTATGATATACTTTAACTTTTGTTATTGGTCCATTTTTAATGCCATGAATTACAAAAATAGGTTTAAGTACAATATGGCATACGCTTGTCGAACACCTTATATTGAATGTATATCACATATCACATAACACGAGTTAGATTGTGAGCAAGAGGTCACATGCTCAGTAAGGACGTACTTAAGAAGATGAGGTACTTTTTTCACCATTAACAAGTATGCTTTGATGAAATTCATTATCCTGACTTTGTATCTTATTGCATCTATTTAAAAGGAGAGTGAGGCAATAAAAAAAAGTTTAACCATTCCCCACTTAATCATTTACTAATGTATTTATCTTTCACGTGATCTTTCAGAATATGAAAAAAGAAATCCCTAGAAAATACATGTACATTTATTGACTTTAAGGAACTAAAACATGCCAAATGTTGTATAAATTTCATATATTTATTTTTCTTTTAATCTACTTGGGGCCATATTGCACATGAACCCTTCTCTTTATTTTGAATAAAAATTGGTTTTCAGTATTTGTAATGCTTATTAGTGTGTAATAACTTTAACTGATTATGCTTTGAAATACTAATTTGTTATTAATGTTGACTAAAGCTAATTGACCTAGCTAATGTAGTGTGATTGTCACAATCTAATGATACTAAAATTTCATTAATACTGGTACGCGTACATGTAGATTTTGTATAGATTTTGTACAACTGCTAGTAAAACATATCAAACTGTATTCTGATGTCTTTTAATGCCATATGTACAGTGTTATCCTTTGTTAGAGACAATAACTTTTATTTACTTTTATTCATAAAAATTCAAAACATTATACCCTACTGCTGTATTCAAAGTTCCCCTTCCTCCTGCACAGCATGCTTTATTTACTTTAAATTGATTCTGATATTTATGCAGATTCTGATTGAAGAGGGAAAAAATTATGCTTTGAATATTTTTTTTATAATTATGAAAGAAATATTTTAATTATAATTTTATTTAAGAAGTATGTTTACACTTTGTGTGGTTTTTTCCTACCAGCTCCTACAGTGTCTGCTCCAGAACTTCTGCAGTTGCCGACCGCCACAGAGGTCATTATTCCAAGCACCCAGGTCAAAATCTCCCACGTGGACACAACCAAATATATTCACATACGTCAGCAGAATGGAGCCTCGACACGAGTGTTCCGGGAGACCTCTGTATGACCAAAACCAATGTCTACCACCTCAGTGATTTTATTGATTCAATATCCATACCTCATCTGTGTTAGCTTCTCATCTGTGTTATTGAAAAACCACAGCAAGGGGAGGTCACTCCTATCCATATCAGTTCTTGTGTTGACACAATCTGCTAGTATGTGTAGTCCTTGATGTAGTGAATGTTTAATTATTCAGCCATCATGTGATTTATGACAGAAAACCATATTTTATGATGATGTATAATTTTATTAATGGTGCATTTTTGGCATCAGTTGAAATGTTTCTCTTGTTATGACATTGGAGTCCCAAATCAGATAGTGACATTGCATATGAGTATTTGTGTCATTTTTGTCTTGTCATATTTATCCACTTATATATATATATATATATATATATATATATATATATATATATATATATATATATATATATATATATATATATATATATATATATATTGCTTTGGGCTAATTTTTGGGGGATGTCCTTTGGTTTTCTTGTTGTTCTTAAGATTTACAATAATTGTCTGTGACAAATTGTTATATCAAACTATATCAACAACATATATATCAACTAAATTTAAGATGGATTGTGGTGGCATTATCAGTGAATATTCTAATATCCTGTGCTGGAACAGGAGATTAATATGGGGCATCATATTGGTGTGCCAAAACCATTTGAATATTATCAATAATGATAGAAATCTACTCACATCAAAGGTTTTTAGTGCTTTTTTTTTCTTTTTGCACACAGAGTTTACACCAATGCAAAAAACTTACCCTAATACGATCTTCCATAACCGTTCTTTGACCCAGATATTCTGTGAGCCCTCCCTCCCCCCCCCCAATACTCTCGTATCCAAATAGTTGCTGTGTGATTAGTTAATTTGACAGATTAAAAATATTCTTAGATGGTAGATGTAGAAATTTTAAAAATCAATACTCGTGATTAATCTTTTCTTTCTCGGTCATATCAGGATTTTAGCTCAAGTGGTGTAGGTTAGACCTTCATATGGTGTATTTTGTCTTCAATTTTACGTGGAATGTTCACCAGTAATGGTGAATATCATATTGTGTTCACTGCATCTATTTATTTACCTACGCATAATACATTTGTTTATTTTTCTTTTGTTTCTATTTTGTGAAAATTTTCAGTATCTGACAATGCAAAACAGTTCAGTCTTAGACCACAACTTCGTGTTTAAATATTGTTCGAGGCTGTCTATGGGATCTTCACCTGTACTCTTCCTTAAAGCAGATTTGTAGAGGAAAAATTGCATGGCTAATTTGAAACATTTTACTCTTAGATATTTTACATGAGTAAAAGGATAAATTGATATAATCAGAACTAATAGATCAAATTAAAACCATTGCTAGAAATGTTATGAGATAGGGTATCCATGACACTTTTTTTGCACAATAACAGAACTAATGGAAGTTTTGTTTTAAAGTAATGATGTTTGTATTAATAATTGTGAAACCAGCTGTACATTTTAACCAACCTATAATGCCACACCCTCATCCAATATCTAGAACTCATTCTTGTTATTATTCATACACATGACACATATAGATTCACGCTAAGCAATATACGACTGTTTGACTGTTTGATGCGACACTTTCAAGTTTGAACACTCTGTGCTGGGGGTTTTCTTCCTTTTGACTTTTTTTACACATACTTTATATCCCAACCTTGTGTTTCTTGTACTTTTACACCATCTAAATATTAAACCTTTTCTTGTGCTAAGATAACACGTGAGTTCCTGTAAGTATGTCATTGTGTGGATCTGATTGACTGATTATAAAAATTGTTGTTTGAAAGGATAGATAACACAACCTTTTTTCAGGATTTTCTCTGTTCAGCTGACTATCTCAACTGATTTAGAGTTATCTTTCTTTGGCAATTTTTGTAACTTGGCTTTTTTTTATCCGTCCAGCTTCTAGATGTCTTTGATAAAGAAAAAAAGTCAGACACAAATTATTTGAAACAGTTCAATACACTTTCCCTCCAAAAATTCACTTTACCTCTTTAAACTATACTCAGATTTATTGATATGGAGAAGGATAGACGTAGAAGAGACTTCTTTCTTTAAATTGTACTCGATAAGATTATGTGAAGTTCAGGCCCCAAGAGCAGGAACTTAAACTTATTTAAAAAGATATATTGTAGATTAAATTAAATTTTCATTTGCACGTAATTCTACTGTTTCTTAATTGCATGTATCTACATGAATGAGAAACACACAACAGGAATTAAATTTTAGTCTTTTCTCAGTTCATTGTCTTGGGGCCTGGTAAACGGATTTTAGGTTTAGCAAAGAAAATCTTCCATAGCAGCAGTATACACTCCATTTATCTTTAGGATATGTTTGATTTATTTCTTCTACAAGAAGAAAACTGGAAACGTCCAACCCAATATTCTAATAAAAACCGGGATGCTTGTTTAGTGTGTAGGACAATGCTCTATGCAATGTGTAAGGGTTTGTTGTTACTTAGTGCTTCACAGTCAGTGCTCTTGTACTGGGCCTGTATGTCCATGTTGTGATGTTCTTCCCCACATCTAGAATTGATATAAAGTTTAAAAACTTGTTTATTATTAATATATTTTCGAGATACAAGAAGCGATCTTGAATGTAAACCACTCTTTATAATGGAATATCTTTTATGTACCTAAACCGTATACAAATAAACAGTAAAACCATTTAAATTGTGTTTTTGTGCCTTTATTTTATGGTATCTAATCGGATTGTGTTGTACAACTACTGACCGAATCACAATCTTACCAGTTTCAATCAGTTTGTCATATTACATGTAGAACACGGACTGCCTTCAGACTACCAGTATATGAAAGTATTTTAAATAGGCCGTGTCTTCATTGCAGCATACTGGTCGACAACCTTAATATTTAACAAGTTTTTCCTCTTTTTATGGAGATTTAGAAAGGAATGTAAACACTTTCTATATTAGTAACCGGAACCAGTGTGACAAGGGCAAAGTCTCAATGGAAAGACATAAAACATATAAGGGTATCATTATAACGGGAACTTGATCCAAAGAGCCGGACCCCGTCTCATTGCCAGGCGCGGATCATCACATCCAACTGGATCTGATCCGCGCCTGGCAATGAGACGTAATCCGACCCTTTCGATAAAGTTACTGTTGATAATATATGACACGCCAAGCCAAATTCACAAAAATGAGCTAAACCGAGTTTCACAGTCAATAAAATAGGTTTAACGGCTGTAAACTATAATTTACGGACAGAAAACTATAGTTGATGTTTATCGATATCTCGCATCTGTAAACGTTTCAAAAGTGTAAACTATAACTATACCAAAAACAACCATTTGCGATCGCAAAATATAGTTTATCTGATAAAAAATACTTTCGCGATTGTGACACTATGATTAATAACTATTAATTATAGTTAACGAGGGTAAATTTTAGTTAACATATGTGAATCTCTATGTATCAGCAAAATACATGGTTAACGTTTATTTACAGACGGAAAACATCTGATAATCATTTGTAAACTATAAATTACAACCGGTAAATATGGTTTTACAGATGAAAACGATAGTTAAGGGATCGTTAACTATAGTTTTTGGTATGTAAACTATAGTTAACAGTCAAATAACTTAGTTTATTAACTGTGAAACTATAGTAACCGCCGTTAGTCTGTATATAACATCTGTAAACCATAGTTTACGCGATCATGTATGATTTAGAAGTGTTAACTAAGATTTTAACTAAAAAGACCATTCGCAATTGATCTTAATTATATATGGTTCACAGATGTGAATGTACATGTAGTTTACAGATGTGAAACTATATTAATCAGCAAAATTCGTTAATGTTTACTTACAGACAGAACTACTTAAATTAGCATTCGTAAACTATAGTTTATTATCGGTTAATAAGGTTTTACAGATGAAAACTGTAGTTAAGTTAAAATATAGTTTACGGTTCATAAACTGTAGATAGCAATTGATAAACCTAGTTTATCAACTGTGAAATATGTTAAGCCCATTTTTGTAAATATTGCGAGTCATAATCATCTTATAGAGATGAACTATACTCCAGTACGTGTCATTTGTATAAATAGATATACGACATATCTCATAAGAAAATCTTCCTAATTCCAATGTTTCGTCTTAGGTACAGACTTCCAACGTGCCCTCTTTAGATTTAAGCAGAAGTAAGAAACAGCAGGATATGATACGTAAGTAGGGAGCACCACTGAATGTTATTGGTATTCTTTAACTAAATTAAAACAGTCGAGTTGTTAAGAAGACCGATTATAAATGTTTCCCTTTAGATATATATTGCTTTTGGTGGAATTGGGAGTTCAGTTGTTTGGAGTTCATTTTAGAAATAAGTTATAAGTTATACTGTGACAATTAAGTGCCTGTGTCCTGTGAGCATGTCTGACCAACGGGTATCCGGCATCCATCCGGTTTTCATAACTTTAAAAAAAAAAATTCCTCTAAAAGCACCATGTCAATTTGAATACAAATGGCCTCATTTTCAAAAGAGAGATAACAAAAACTGAAATAAATAGAATTGATGTCTTTAATTCGTTTCGCAAGATCCACTGCACTCGACTGTAATAACGAGATAATTAACTCGTAATAATGAGATATTTTCTTGTAATTCAGACATAAAAAATAATTTTTATGTGGCACTATTCGTTTTTCGAACTTTGAATAATTCAAACGGTAAATATTAAAGTATCCCAACAACTACCCCCTCTACCCAACCAAATAGTTGGACATCAGGAGAGGGGCAAAACTCTTTATTGGAATAAAACTTCCCCAGAGTCTTCCCAAAAACTACAGTTTCTTGACATTCAAACCATCCTGGCATATTGCTGAGTCAAATTTGTTGAAACTTGACACCCCCCCCCCCCCCCGACCAATAATGAAGTCCCAAGAGGGATGCAAACTCAAAAAAGGCCATAAAAATTTATTTCTCATGATCTAGCTGATGATTTAATTAATCATGGTACACATATTTTTATATACGGGTACATTTTTTGTCTTTCAAAATGTGACGTATATGTACCTCGCCTTGTTTTGATTTATCAAAAAGGGTGAGAAAGAGAAAAAAATCCGTTTTGAACTGATACTCAAATGAATGATGCGGTTCGAAATAACTAATAGTTCATAAATATTGTTATAATATTTTGTAAGTATGGAATATACTACAATTAATCAATAATGTAAAAAAAAAAATATAGCAACGCATGGCTTTATAGTACAATTGCTTTTTTAATTAGAACATAATTGCTTTTCTTTATTTTCCGGTATAGTTATATTAGAAGAAATTTCACTCTTGCCAAACATTGTATCTTCATACATCAGACAGTAATGGTATCTGTACAGTAACTCCCGGCTTCGACCCGCATCGTACGATCCCTACAGTTTCGTTCTTTTTATGTTGGGAACTGCGATCGAGATCGACATGGGTTTTCGACGAAATCAAACTTTTGCCAAAAAACAAGCAAATACCTAACCCCTACTCAAAAAGTGTCGCTCTCTGATCCACAAGCTTCTTTTATCATATGGCAATACATAGCATATATATAATAATGACACTAGATTTTGATTGCAGTTAAACATGCACGAACTTATAGATCAGGCTGGTATGTAAGGCCTCCACATTTCTATAGAGTAGTGTTGAATTTAATAAAGAGCCAGAAGAAGCAATTGGTGGACCCCATCAAAGAAATATTCCAGATGACCTTGCTAATCTCCCCAAATCCATTGATGGTAAAACTATTACATAAATATTTAAGTGTCTGATTATCTAGAGGAGAACCCCTATTCACCGGACCGGATGGACTCGGATTCCACGCTTAAAATGACGATAGGACATTGATGATTAAGCAATCATCAAAGGCCATGTAAATAAAGGAATCTTTAAAAACTTGATAATGAACTAAGGTAAGACCAGTGGCACGCGAAACCTTCCATTGACAAATATTAGTTGGATTTATTCAAAGATAAACACTGATCAATAAACACTAGATGTATCATTTCATTTCCCGCCATTTAATACCTGAAATAGCCGAGATGCCTAGCAGACGAGCGAAGCATCTCAAAAGAGCCTTCAAACATGGAGCCGGGATTGTAATTTGCTTAAATAAATGGCATAATCCGTCGGCTAATTAACTGCCTCTTTTAAAAACATCCAAATTTATCAAATCTGGAGCGGACGATATCAGATTAATTTTTATCGTTTTTATTTGGCCTTAGAACGATGCTGAGTTATTGGTGACAAAGTATTTTAACCATCTCATAACATGACGCCCGATTCCTCAATATTTGCCCATTAATCTTCGCCAAGCATCCTATGGAGTTGTCTAAGCTTCATCTGTTGGCTAGGATCGAGGATTTACTTAACTTTTTAACTATTTACGCTTTGGGAAAAATATATATCAATGGAACACATGGGGTATTTTACAGACCATAAATCAAGGCATATAATGTTATTGCAAAAGTTTTGCTTTATATTTACAAGATGATGATTAAAATAGCACTGCCAAAAGAAGAAATGATAATTAAAAGTGCAGTTGTAAATTAAAAGAATTGAACTGATAAATCAAGGAAATGAGGGAGGATTAACGCTTTTATAAGGTGCAAATGTGCATGTGCACATGTACTTTTTCAATATATCTCATTTGGAAAGGAATCTAGAAATAGCCTGACTCTCTGGCCCAGCCCACCCTCTGTAAATGTTGGCATCTTCTCTGTGGACAAAGTGTGACTGGGATTATCTCTTTCGTACCTCCGATTTGATATCATTTGTAAACCCTGGTCACATTCGCCTGTCAACATGGCTGACGACCAATGAAAAAAGTCAACAAAATGGCGCAAAGTCAACATCATTTATTTTTGTCTACTTGTTTTCAGCTTAGATTCAAATAAATTTGACATCGCTTTCCTCCCTCGCTTTATCTTGTAAAAATATTTCTTTTCTGATTCATCCAATTTTCTTTTCTTGTGTTAGGCTGCTGATCAGTTTTTACTTTAAGAGTCCATATTTAAACAAAGATATCTCCCTGGTCTTGCGAAGCATTAATTACTTGTAGACTCAATGCCTAGACAAACTTGGTGAAATATAGTCCAAGTTCGATGATTCTGATGCAGATGTTGTCTTTTGCAGATGGTAGATATACAGGGCATGATATACCAACAGAGCCGCGGCGCGATAAAACAGTTTATTTGTTTAGATTGGCTAATCACAGAGCTCAGTCTTCGTAATGCAACAAAATGTAATACATCAAGATCAAGGCGAAAATCATTAGAATGTTCGACCCCCACAGTTGCTTATATTTTTACGGCTGTGGAAATACGGCTTTTGGAGTACCAACTGTTTTGACAGACAAGGATTATGTTGAAAACACGTGAAATGATTTCCAGTTATCAATTATTTGCTGTTGAAATAAACTAAGATGTCAAAAGTATGAAGTGGAACTTGCTTAAGATGTTCATTCCATTTCTTGAGTGTTTATTCAAACCTTATTGTATTGGTGCTCAGATAATATGATAGTCTTGAACCCAGCATTCCGCGGTAATTAAGACTCCATCACGGCCCGCGTGTCCGTTGTGTTTCATGTTTTTATTCCTATCATTACTGACCAAGCGAATCACTGGCAAAAAAGTTCATGTACCTGTAACGCATGCTCATATGTAGTTTTTTGATTTGCTTTTCACTACTCTTTTCCTTTAAATCATTTTCAACCCAAGGAAAGGACTCTAGAAATTGGGATTTTTTTGGGGACAATATCATGGACGACATTTCCTCTAAACAATTTTTTTATTATCACGCATGGAAAAAATTCAGTTTATTAAGACTGCTCACATCAACTGTATTTTGAGCTTTATTTCTTTAATAAATTCTACTGCGTGTAGTCATAGCAACAACAAATTACCATGTCATGTTGGAGATAATAGCTTGAAACTAAGGTCAAATATATTTACAGATAACTTATATACAGTAGGAATAAAGTTATTATACTTGTCCAAACCTTCCAAGCTCGTGTAAGAGAGTCGGAACTGCTTTTGTTATATTTAACGTATCAGATGCACATCATATATAAGAAGTTTGAGGATAAAACACTAATTGTTCATTGTTTCATACTTGATCAAAACGCATGTGAGCTTTGCAGAAGGAAAAAAATTTAATGCAGTGTGTAATGTCCCCATGAAAAAAAATAAAATGCATTTTTCTATCAGAATAAAATGACGTTTATTTGATTCGGTTTTATTTTTCAAATGATGATGCAGGTTTTAAGGATTGCGAAATTTTGTATGACACCTGGAAATACATCCACTGATAAATCTTAAGTTATACCGATTGCAAATTAAGTTCAATTATGAAACTCTGAGAGAATTATTTTAAACGATTGTTCAGTTCAAAATTTTCATCTTAGAAGATTACGAATTTCCTCTCACATGTAAAAAAAAAATGGGAAGATTCACCATTATCCCTGAAAAAAGATTGTTATTATAAAAAATATAATTCTAACACTATAGAAAACAAAAAGTATTGTTGATATCTTGTAAATATTATAATAACCAAAGAAAAAATACATAAAATTCAACTTATGACAAACATATATCTAAAAGATTTTCTACCCAACTCTAGAGACAAGTTCTTTCTTTATGCAGGTGGCAAGACATCATGTCTTAGTAACGATATTTTTCACTGCATACACTGTATCATACCCAAACTAATGGTGTAATTTGCTCGATTTTTTAAATATGCATGGCACTATACTTATCTATTGGCATGTCTATGATATATTGAAAATTAGAAATGAACAGTCAGCTCTGTTATGTACATCGGAATAAAAAACTAACCAAAGGATATTATACTTGTAATTGGATGCACATTTTTCGTTATTCGTTATTTTTTTCAAAAACCATATGCCAAGATTTAACAGTTCAAAAAAGTACTAAAGTATGATTTCGAACACTGCAAGTCATTTGTCAATATTACGAAAATCTAATTAAATGGTGCATGATGGGTTTTTAAACGATAAAGGTCTATATTGAGGCAATAAAACAGCTGAAATTGATTTTAAAGACGCGAGGATTTCATCCCCTTTTGATAGTTAATCGTCTTTTCAATCGTTCGCCACTCTTTAAGTGTGGACAACGTAACAATTTCCGTTTGTGGTAATGATTCGTTTATACTCAAACATTCAGAGGATTCGGACACAGGTGTCTTATACGCTTTGATCTTGCCAACGCATTATCCAATTTTTCGATTAGGATATCCTTTTCCCGCGATTTTGATGCCAGATTTTCCTATTAATTTCGAATCATTCGTCATTCGACTAAAAGTAATAACGGAAATTACTTATTACAAACTCTGTATAGATCTATATAATTTGGTATAAAAGTTTTCAAAAATGTTTTATACAATGTCTTCTCAAATAGAAACCCAGGGCAATAACTATACCAATTTGATTTCTATATATTGAATATGGACAGAAACGCAATTTTAAAGTTGTCAACCATCCCTGCACCAAAAGTGCAACCTATAAAAGAATTTCACTTTCAGGTATCCATTACAATAACATTGTTATCCTCGCCCCATTTGTCTCTCGGTGTCTAAATAATACAGCTTTTGTATCGGGGCTCTGTATGCACAGTGAATAATATGATGCACGTTAATCTCCTAGCACCACTTCTGTTCTTTAACCCATATTTGTCCGAATAATCTCCGGGGCCATTATTTTGTCCCGTTCTTTTCAGCTTGGTGCCAACTTCAAAATAGTGAAGAGGAATTGATGTTTTTACGGAACCCGTTAATTTACTGTGAGAAAAATTTTAACAGTTAATTGTAATGTTATTTTTCGCGTCCAATTTATTACAAAAAGGCAATAAAAGTTTTGAAATCTTCTTATCGCCGTCTTGGCTTCACCAGGAAACGAGAGGAGGGATCTTGGGTATGCGATTAATAAATCAAGTGAGTATTGAATGTAATCGCGGGAGCCGTCACTACCTGTGTGCTTATTATACGGAGTAATTACCCATAAACATCTGTTCTGTTTAAATTTAGTCATTCACATTTCTATATTGTTGATGTCAATAAATATCATTTGGTCGTCTTTTAACATAATTCATTGTTTGAATTTTATTTTGTGACAGAATACATATACGTAAATTGCGCACCAGTAACATCAAAAATAAAAAGTTAAAAAAGGTTGGAAAGTGGAAAGATATATAGAAAAGGGGCTGTGCAACTTTTTTCGATTGAAAATGACATTCTAGTTTTTGAAACAATTAAAAACAAAGGTTTTCTTTGATAATTTAAATTAGTATGAAAGTGGCGTTAAAGAAACTTATATAATTTTTTTCTGCAATGATTTCTACTGAAACAAAACCAAAATATTTTACTGTTTAAATTTACATCTTTCTCCTTCATATAAAGTGATTGTATTGACAATCAAAAAAGTTGCCCAGAAAAAGAAAAAAACAAAACCGCGTAAGTCGCGCAGTCCGTGCCTTCAGTTGATTTCAAAGTTGTTAACACTATACGTACATACTTTTATGTATCGACTAACCATGAAATGGTCCACGAAGAATAAATAATGCTTAAAAAATAAATTAAGGTTCATTTTAACAATATGAACATTATCTTTAAAATTGTTTGAATAAACAATGAAAAATATGCAATTAAACATGTTTTAAAACATGGAATGGCTTAGGAAAACTTTGTTTAAACTGTTAGGTTGTCGGTCGACCGTTTGCAAATTTTTATTTAAATTACCGGGTTAAAGATTAGTTACTGTTTTCATTTGAAAATTAAAACAAGGGGGAAATAAATGTAAATACATGTGCATATTGTAAAATTGATATCATTTTTAATTCTAACACTAAATACTCAACTAAGATTTACTATATCTATCCCTAAGGTGTAATAACTTTCATCTTTTTTATACAATATGGGTAAAGTGTGAGAAATATGGTTGAAATTGTTATAATAATAACTTGCTAATTTAAACCCTAGTATATAGGCATCGCACATGTACGACGTTTTGCAAAACGAGATTTTGCCATTATTACTTCAAGAAAACTATTGATACGTGGATAGTCATAGCTTTTAAAGCGTATATTTTATGAAAACATTATTTACTTTGATGTTTCATATCTAGTTTAAAAATGTTAAACATTCAAAACACTTCAAATGAAGAATTTTGAAGATTGGGACATTATTTCATCTATTCCAAAAGTAGTTGAGAATTAGATACCATAGATTTTATTTATATTTACTGATTATTCTTTGACCATAGAATGTTCATAAATTAGAATAATGCTCTTTTGACATTTAATCAGTCGCGCGATAGTTGGCGAGAACAGGCGAGAGTTATCACTGATTTACTTACGAAGTCGGGGAATCTGAACACAGCCATGGACCTGACAATCACCGTAAAAGAAGATTCAACACAAAGGAAACATTAGCTAGTTGGTCGGCCACCCTTGTCATGTTTTATTGAAAAGAAATAAAAAAGATGAATGGATCAAAGTGCAGCGGCGACATTCCATGACAAGAGGAATAAGGGATCGCTCGCTTTTTGTTTGCACTTTGAAATATTCTTAGGAGTGATTGCGCTGAGGCCAAAACAAACAATCTGGACTAGATGTCGACGGCAGTGAGCGCCGGTCTATACACAAATCTGCCCTTTGCCATCTTACCAGCTGACGAATGGATGTAACCTGCTAAAATAACACTCCAAGAAACGTTTAGGCGCGTAAAATAACACAATGAAAAGATTATATTTTACAAACTGTCTTATATTTGATAACCTATGACAAAAAGTACTCTCTGTTTTTAGATCTTGCAATGATTTTTAAATGTATGCATATACAAATCTAAACCTTTTTAAAGTAGGTAATTAAAATAAGTTTAGTAAGCGTAAGATGTTCAACGGTTACTTCTAAACTTGTTCTTTTTGTTGTATTTTCTTTTGCTTTTATGGACAACTTATCGGAAAGGCTGAAATTCTTATGGCAAACGTTTGCATTTCAAATCGATAGCTTCGTCGTCGAAGACACTTCTTCTTAACTAATTTGTTTCATTGGGACATTAACAATTAATAACCTTCAAAAGCATGGCAATAAATCATCGCTTTTAGAAGAATTGGGGGTGTCAACAGCACGTGTCATGTTTCGCGCGTCTAGGAACCAAACAACATGAAGACTCCGTGACCTCAAAGAGAGGCTGGTCCCTTTGAGTGAAATTAACACATAGAGACGCTTTCATCGAAGGATGTCATGACCAAAGAATTAATATGGCGTTTTGGAGAAGATTGGAGCCAACGAGATGAGCAAAGAGATCAAGTTCGAGGAAAACACAGTTGTTCTCTGAAGCTGTTGGGTTCAAAATGAGTCTGAAGCTTCAAAATAAAATCTACTGAAGAAAGTGACGTGTTTTATTTATATTTAAAGATAATTCAGTTATCCAAATCCGATAGCACAAAGCCGCCGAATCAGGGGACTATTATTTGTGAAACATGTAGTCCAAAACAGACTTTTAAATACCGTCCCAAAGTTTATCTCATAGCATGGCGGTTTCTTGCTCCTCAACGATCTAATCATTTATAAAAACGCTCAAATGGAATAAAGAAGACTCCCTCGTTAGGCTCGGCGGGGAAGTGGCGAATGGATAATTTATATACTCCCCGGCGGTCCTCCATTGTGGTAGTAGATTTATCTGCCGGGTGTCATTCCTGTCTACACAGTAACAAGCAACGTCAGAGGGCCAGCAACCACGGTAGCCATGCTGGTTACGCCATTACTCCTATAGCTTCTCTGTCTCTCTTGTAAATAGTAATATCTATTGCCTACACCTCTAAGTTTGCATTTGCTGTTTAAGGCCTAAGGGTTAAGATATATATTTTTAAAAAAATTACTTTTGTGTGATTATTGCA
>NC_069114.1:22009956-22019956 GCF_025612915.1 Magallana angulata
CATCTGTGCAAAACAGATAACAAAAATACCTATCTTTGCACAATGGACAGGCATTCAATGATTTACTTGTTTCATTTAATATTGGGAATTTTGATAGATTTTCAAATCGTATATATCAAATTTAGGTTGATGACAATAAAAATGCATAATTGAAATCTGAAAGTCTTATATTATTGTTTTATTAATTGAATTTGCATAATATGAAGAATATTTCTAAATTGCAAATTAAGGATACTATAATATTGTTTTTTACTGACAATGTAAACTTGTGAAGAACATTCTCTAAGTATAAAGTTTTGATTTAGAGTTAATTGAAAAAGAATAAAACCGACAGAAACAGTTTTCTTAAGAAAATTGTCACTGAGTGGCTCTGTAAAATTGTATACCACATTATAGAACGGATAATGACCATGTTATGTGTGTTTGTAAAGCTGTTTATGGCAAACTGCAATCTGAGAGGTATTTAGCCCCACCTCTTATAAAGGAGTCTGTGAGCCGAAGCCCAAGTGACTAATAGGTATCCAAGTATTGTTGATCTGCTCGGGGATTTTATTAATTTGTGATAAGATTAATTCTGCGGCTAAAACATTTTACTAGGTAATTATTCCCCTCAACAAAAACCCGCTAAAGGTATTTCCGCCGTGCGTCTACCTTTTTCATTGGGAAGTTTTGTTTTGAGCCAAACAAGTTGCAGAGAACAAAACAAGCATTAGCGTGTATTGCATGTATTCGCTGTTGACAGACTCTCAGGGGTTCGTTCCTGGACAAATCAGTATGTCAGTTCAACCAAGGTTAACCCAAAGACAGGAGAGAAGCAACTCGCTATATTGGGTCGAATACCTGTACAGTTAATGCTTTGCTGATCAAAAAAAAAAAATTCGTAAAAAAAATGAAATTATTTTTTGTGGATATTGCATCAAAGAATTGCTATTTTGAATCTAGTGCATCTTAAGTTTTTATTTTTTTTTTTGGGGGGGGGGGGGGGTTGTTTGTTGTTTTTTACGATATTTGAAAAGACCGGTATTATCTCTTTTTTCAATGATGTCGTCATCAAATTAATTAAAAAATGTCATTGTCAAATTATTCGACGAATTTAAAGACCAATTTATTTTCTTTAATTGTTACCGTTCAATAATTATTTTGTTTCAATTTCGATAAAGAACCATAAGCGTTCGTTTTTTTTTCTACTCAAACCTCGATTTCCGTTGAATCCTTAATTCAAACAAATAAAAACGTTTAAAAAATAATCAAAGAAAACAAAAAAAAGAGAAAGAAATATTTTCTTAATGTATATAATTTTTTTAATTTTAGATATTTATATCTTTTTATTTTCTTTAGTAAAACTCTTATATATTTACAAGCTTGTCCAGAATTCAAAGTGATTAAAATTGTATATGATCCTCATGGGTCAATCTTATCTCCTGAATGTTAGTATACAGATATAAGGATTAATCTTATACATTCCTATGTTATAACAATACCACATCATATACATCTCCTAGATAATTATGTGTAAACAATAGAGATTAAGAATATATAGATTACATGTAGTAATCAATGGGCACCTTGCAAAGAATGAAATGAACAACTTTTAACGTAATCCAGTTCCCAAAAAATATAAACAGTCCAAGGTTTTTTTCCGCATATGCTGAATAAAGGCAATACATTTTATTGAAAAATACCTTTTTATATCCCGGAGATGAAACGGTTATTCATATGACACTATTGGGCAATGATAATAATCGTAAACAAAAAGGTTTGAAAATAAAAATGACCTTAATATAGGGGGTTAAGATATGGTTTTAGTTTTGAATTATTCATTTGTTTTCATGGCGAACTTATAATTTATGAAAACGATTTGATGTGATATTCTCGAATATTCACGTTTTCCGTCTCAGATTGTAATATCATATCAAGTCTGAAAATTATTCCACCGGTATAGGTCGAGCATTGTGTCCGGCCTTTGTCCGGGGTCCGCATAGCTCCCTCCCACCGGATCGTAAAAAAAAAAACTTACCGTGGTTTGCGAAGATTGAACCTGTTTTGCTTCAAACTATTTTGAACCGTAATAGAAAAAATCATCTTATAGTATTTTTTAAAATATATATATAAATTCGGGATTTTTTTCAATTGATAATCATAGAGATATGATAAGATCCTAATTTTTCTTATGATCGAATTTTTGTTATCTATTCTTAAAGGGTTTTTTTTTTTCGATCTAACCATCGTTATTTTTTTTTTTAAGAAAATAGCCACAGTTGTTTATTGTTGAGTTTAAAAATGTACACAATTCGGTAAAATGTATGAAGTTGATGTATTATTAATAAACATCATTTGTACCGTATTAATAATTATGATAATATGACAATACAATTGAGGTTAGCAGAGGAACAATATAAACAACACAATCGTATATGTAATTACAGGTAGATCAAGAATATAAAGAATATCATAAAGCGATCTTTTCCAATTTACAATTTTAGATACAATTCATGTGCTTCTTTCACAAATCAACCAATAACGGATATCGTTTTTGTGTACATCGCATTTTAAATAACAAATTCAATGTTTAATTGCACAGAAACTTATATAAACAAAATATAGATGCTACCCTGTGCTTAGCGGAAACTTGACGGCCAAAACATTTTTATTTGTGTGGATTTTTTTTATGACAAACTCTTTAATTACTTATACATTTAAGGTACTAAGCCTTTATTCAGATATAGTCGGAATTAAAACTTTTAACATGAACATAATTGTTCTTAGATTGAACAAGAAAGATA
The DNA here is from genome assembly GCF_025612915.1 of Magallana angulata. Taxonomy (NCBI): domain Eukaryota; kingdom Metazoa; phylum Mollusca; class Bivalvia; order Ostreida; family Ostreidae; genus Magallana; species Magallana angulata. The sequence goes on from NC_069114.1 coordinate 22,012,740, forward strand.
CCATTTTTTAAGAAGAATGATAAAAATAGTGTTTTAGAATTAATTTTCTATTATACGTATCTTTAAAAACTGTAGCTTAAACCGTATTTTAGTATCAAAATATTTAACACACAATGATTCAATGTTTTATTTTTCTCTATGAAATTTAAAAACAAATAGGGGTTTTTTGGTCAAAACTCATTAATTATCATTTTTTAGCGAAATGAAATTATTGCGCATCAAAAATATTCAAGAATTTTTTTTTAATATAAAATCGGCATTTTAGGTGAAGAACGACATTTTGTTTTCTTACATGTATTATGCTGTGTTAACAGATTTTTTTTTTAAATATATGTTACACTTATAAGAAGAACGAAAAGGAAAAGTATGTTGTAATAATCGTTCTGTGTATATTTATATACCAAAGTAAGACGCCTTATTTGCATACTTTGGATTTTCGACCAGAAGAATTTTTCTCGGCTCTACACGGAAACAAGTTCATCACTTATCTTTACCGGTTTCCGTTAGTTGTGGGAGAGTAAGGGGGGTTGTCTCAATTAAATTAAGACATTCATGATATCCCTACAAAGGCGAAATTGAAAGTAGGTAAAATAACTTTCGAGATAAACTGGATTAATTTGTTAAATTGAAATCACTTTATTGAAGAATTGAGATAACAAAGAGGAAACGGGTATATTGATAAACCTCGGATCCAGCGAACAAAGGCCGCAGGGGACGACAAAACCCCCTTGATAACGCCTTTGTGGAACTTCAAAGTTCCCTGGTGTAATACGAGAGCTCCAGCTACTTTGTTGGGATTAAGGGGGGCGGTCAAGCAATATCGTTGCATCGTTCGTTGCTATTGTCTTGGTGAAAAGTTTATAAAATGGAATTAATTTCTGAGAACTTTCATTCCAAGTTAGACCACAAAGATACAAAGACTGGCGTTTAAATAAAGAATTGATTTAGACAAATTACACAACTACTGATGGGATGGGATTTGGGCCTTGGGTTCGATGTCGACTGATCCATTTGGACCAGACCTTGCTTGATAGAGTCACTTTTCTCTCTATTGAAAAGACATCAATTGTTTTCAAATATGTCGAAAAACGAGTTCTATATTAAAGTGATTTCCAGAGAGTCAAAATCTTGTTAAAGTTTCAATTTTTAATCAACGATGAAGAACGTTTCTTCAGTAATCTCATGTTTAACCAGATTTTCCTTCGTTCACATATTTCACTGTTATATTCACCGTGCAATTCTTATCTCTCATCAATTTCTGACCACCGCATAAAATCGTGTTTGCACGTGGCTATTTCACATCATAACATGACCGTAATTCATCATCAATATCCGATTTACAAAGAGGGAAACGGTAAACAGAAAATAAAGGAAACTGAACATCAATAGTTTCCTTCTCTGTGAAGTCTCCATTTGAAAACCGCGAGAGGTGGGCACCATAGCATACTACATCTATGGGATTTTGATATAATTGAGAAATGTTTAAAAATCTGGAAGATATCTAACAATATATATCTTTTTCCATGAGAAACTTTTTGACGTATAACAAAGAATTTTAAATTGTACTCTGCGTGTGAATAAATAAATTCAAATAGTTATATCTCTCAAATGAACATTTTTTTTTTATTTTAACAGAAGAACTGACCGATGTTTCCCAAGATGGACAAGAAGTCCTAAGAGAGCTGTTACGTCGTCCATCCTGTGGAAATAACCGGAACATTAAGCGGTAAGCAGACGACAAAGGATGTTATGGGGGAGCACAGAGGGTGTAATTGGACATACTGAATCGCAGCGGGAACTGGTCTTCTAGTGCCGGAATTGATAGATTTGTGACGGCTATTAACTTCCTCGGTGTCAATATTACACATTTCAGCGATAATTCTGACAATCGGATTAATTAAAGAAATTGCCTAGGAACCACTCATTTAGAGCAATAAACCTTGGTTAACTTTGCAATTGATATACTCCGTAAACTAGTCTCATTAAGAACCTCGTCAATATGTTGAATAATGTCCCTCCCGATATAACTTTTTTTTTACCAAAATAATATACAACACAATTTGTAAATTGTGTAAAGGACAATAATTGAATACTCTATATTTGTGTCATTTTTGTTGAGATTGTATATATTATTATATATAATTAATAAATGGTTATACATCCTAAATTATTGATATGTGTTTGAATTTGACATTTAAAAAAACAAATTCTGTAGAATAAGTAAATTTATTAGTAAATCCTCGAAATCACTAATTTGTCTATAATCTTAAAAAATGAGTTGATCACTAAATGAATAAATCATTAGATTAATGGATCAAAGAACTGTAGCCTACCAGCAGCTTTCAGATAGCGACAAAAAGAGGTTTGTTCGGACCACCCTGGATCTCTCCCCAGCAAGATGTCAAATTAGGAACACCTCGACAATGACCCCCTTGTTAGCATCAGGGAGGGATGAGCGCAATAGACAGGGGGTATACTTTATGCTCTGTCCCCGAGGTTGTTTAGGATAATGAGCCAAAACACCGATTACAGGGGTAAAGCATCTGGACATTTGATGAAACAGCGAGGGGTCCGAGAACTCGGCGAGATCGTGACCAATCCCTAATTTTTTCCTTAAAGGGTACCTGCAGTGCCGGTCAATTTTTGATATAATGGAGATCTATGTGTAAAAACATCATCCTGAAAATTTTAAAGCGATCGCATAAGTAGTTTTCGAGATATTTGGGGAAAACCCGATTTCACACCTGAACGAGTTTTGAATCAAGCCGATTTGGCGCGAGATGAACTGTGACGTCACGGGGTCAACGCCGCTGTATGAGAAACAGGAATATCGTATGAAAACTGTTCGTTTTCTTGCATTGTTTAATCGATATATGAACATTTTTTTCTGTTGTTTTATTTCCTTATCAACCCTGGAAGACTAATTATACTGTTGTTTGAGTTTAACCCGTATTTTATCGAACAAAAATGCCGAATTCGGACAATTGTTTGCTTCATGAATTTCGTCAAATGTGTAACACATTTTACATATAAATGCACACCATATGTAGCAAAATGACAATTAATCAAAGCATTATTGTTATAAGAAACATATTTTGTTAATATTGTCATTCTTTCGAATGATTTTTCAGTGACATTATTAACTGATTAATAATATTGATAATACATAATGATATTTCGTAAAAGGTAACTCGGGGTCTATTCCTCGTATAAGGCATAAAATTACAAATGATGTCGCCCGATTATTCAAAAATATTGATATCGGACCAATAACAATCAAAACAGTATGCATTCTTTAACAAACAAACACGGGATAATAAACGGATCAAGGCGAAAGTCCAAGATGGCTGCATGATTAAGTCTGTCTCGTATTCTTTTAAAAATACGATAATGGAATTTAATTTTACATTTATTTACATCCTTTGTCAAAATGTTCCAGTTTATTCAGATTTCATAATGATTCGTTGTCAGTATTACAATTTAAGCTATACGGAGTTATAAAGCGTTTAATTGCTGACCATAGCGCTCGAAAGAACGTTGCACTTTATTAAATAAGAAATTATAAAGAACAACGTAATTACTTCCGAAATAATTACTTGATCACATAAAAAAGGTTTCAATTGCTGAATTATAAATTTAGTCATTATGAAGTGATTAGATAAGTAACAATAAAGGCATTTACTTCGAACATTAGATTTACTATTTAATAGTATCATGCACGATTCTTTGATCACTGATTGACGGACTATACACATGTTTTAGCTGACGAATGCTTGATTTTACACAGTCTAATTTATTTCTCTGTTTTATCTTTTAACAATTGAGTAGCTAATTATACACAAATCAATTTACCCGCCTAGAGGTGTGAAACCCTCTCTTCGTTCACCAGACTCGTGTACCTTGTGTATACATACCCCAGATACACGTGTGTCTGGAACAGTGGCTTCGTTAGTTTACCTGTTTACCTGTGTCATTGTCTCGGATCACTCGTGTGTGAAAGGATATTATGTAATCAAAAAATGAATAATGAACATGAATTTGCCTATGTAAGCGTTTTAAGATATCGTATTCATCGGTAAAAAGGCGACGAGAATAACAAATTTTAAAATCCTTTTAAAAGAAATCCGATTGCAATAAAATAATAACGGATACAAATTTCTAGATCTACAATACTTAAAATAACAAGATAAGTCAAAACATCAGACCTATATCAATCATTTTGGCTGAAAAATTGAATTTAATTTGTATAGCTTTGAAAGGAAATTTCCCTCCTGTTGACCTCGTGACGTCACTTCCGCTGAAGCCTCGTTATCGCCTAATTCTGTTTTCTCTTGATTAGATTTCCCAAAGCAGGTAAAAATAGCCACTTTGAAGAGGCGTAACTCCGTTATTTTTGCACCGATTTCGATGCGGTTTTTTGCATTAGATTTTGGTAAATAAACTCTTTAACATATGTTTCACATCGGCTGGGCTGCAGGTACCCTTTAAAGATATTTTACTCGAGAAAAAATAATGCCAAATTACCTATTGATTCTTTTATCGCCAAAAATGAAATGAAGTGATTTGACTTGTTAAATTGTTCGATGATTTAAAGGCTTATTGTCAGATTGAGTTTTTATGTCAAATAATCGATAGCCAGGAATCTTTGTAATCCCCCAAATCTTGTATCGAGTACACTTTCTCCCAATAATGTTTCCTTCAAATTTCATTGACTTAATAGGTATTTTGTTGGCTTAATTCGGGGGCTCATTGGCAATCAATGCAGAATCTAATATCAGTAGGTTTTCGCAGGTGTGCAATCCTTAATTTCAATGGGAATAATGTTTTATGGGAGAAATAGTTAGTCGGGGTATCAATACCTATAAATTTTGTATTTCCTTTTGGTTTATCCTTTTCCTGTGAAGTAACCACCTGATTGAATTTTGAAAATGTAGTCCAACTTTGAGAGTTTTGATTCACAGGTGTTCAAGAAAAAGAATTTTATTTGATCTAATTTCATTAAAGGTAAAAAAAAACCCGCATTCTCTCTCTCTCTCTCTCTCTCTCTCTCTCTCTCTCTCTCTCTCTCTCTCTCTCTCTCTCTCTCTCTCTCTCTCTCTATATATATATATATATATTTTTTTTTAAACGATATTCCAATTTCCTAATTTACCTTGACTTGACTTTCGGACATCCCTAGGGCGTACGCCAATCGCGCTCTCTCGGGTCCCGCTAAGTACTTGGTCTGTTCAAAAGTTTTTTCCAGAGCAAATATCTGTTGTCCGGAGAAAGTCGGCCGTGTGTGCTTCTTTTTACCATCTTTGTCCACGACAATATTTCCATTACCTTTACGAAAAAATATACAGATTAGACCTAGAAATAGCCTAAAAACTTATTGGACGGTCCGACACTGTTGGGAATACTGACATGTATACCATTGGCACTGAGGTGGGCCTCATTGTAAGAATTAACACATGTAACACTTAATATACTCGTATTCAATGTATGCTAAGGTGATGTTCTCGCTGACCTTAAAACATTCATTTTCATTCAAATAAGAAAGAAAGAGGTGAAAATTATCTCTTTTTAATTAAGTTATACATGTATAATTTTTATACAGATATTTACTTCAAAACAAAAACGCCAAAATTGTGCACAAAATGTACTTATGCTATACTTTACCCAAAACAATTTACATAAGATCTTTTGACTGTAAGTTATAACGATGAATTACCAGTCAGAAAATCATTTAGAATGTTATTATTAATTTTCATTAGAACTCATTTCCCTTATTGCCTTGATATACTTCCAGTTGAATGGTTGTATTAATATTTTTTTGTTCTTGTTAAATATCTTGTGAAAATGATAATTTAATTAGACAATATTAACAGGAATTTTCCTTGAAAATCCTTTGTATTAGGTTCAGAACAGGTTTTCCTTTCCCCAAATTCAATGCTTTACATTATTTAAATTTGCGCATGAAAACTAAAAAGGCTCGATTTGGAATGTCATTTCAGACAAACCCATGAGCCAGTTATGAAGACTTAATTCCAAATCGATGTCCTCAAATCTTAAAGAATAATCCACCAAGTTTTAAAAGAACTTGTTTATCATTTTAGACCTGAGTTTTGTGGACATATTAGATCTTACGAAGATTTAAGAAAATGTCTATTACATTGACATCTGACCCCTCGACTATCAAACCCAGATAACCACGTCTGAAGTCGACAGAACTCTACGAATTATGCTCAGAGATGGTTTAATGTAAGTCAGGCAGCTCAAACTAATGTATCATTTCTATATAAAATAAATTACTGATACTGTATTAAGAAATTAATACAAGAAGAACCGACAATAATTTATCTTTAAAAATACAAGGTAACTGAAGGTTTTTAATTAACATTTACATGTAGTTAATCTATATCCCAAGGACACGTCTTTTGGCGAGATTAATTATATAAGTATTTCCCTTTCATTTTTGTAATATTTCATTATAATATTTCATGAGTTTTGAAATGCTAAACATCTCTCTCTCTCTCTCTCTCTCTCTCTCTCTCTCTCTCTCTCTCTCTCTCTCTCAGCTATAAGTATGTAAACCTATTGTCATGTTATCAATATCAAGTTCCCGATAACTTAATAAACACCACGATATTATCAGTTTGAAATGGATTTGCCACTGTGTAATTAGATATTATCACCTATAAGAAAAGGCTCGCTCGGGATTTGGGACATTTTAAAACAATTTTATCAGACCAAATCTGCTATATTGAATGACCTTCTATTTGTTATCGAATTAGGGAATATTGGAGTTTAGTGGTCGAGAATTGCTGATCATCACCACGTGTATAGATATACAATTAATCTCGACCGGATTGTTGGTTCCAAAATATCCAAAATATCTCAATTTTACCAGTCTAGTTTGATAAATATTGAATTAATAATAGTGTTTGATAAACCGCATTCTGAAATAGAGAAATCACCTTCATCTAATAATTATTATAAGAAAAAATAAATAAAACATGCAAAAGAAAATATTATGTTAAAAAAATTAATAAAATTACACTTTGTGGTTATTTTCTGTAAAGAGTGTATTTCATATCATTTTTAAATGAATAATTGAAATTGAAATTGCGTGGATTGGAAAATACTCTAAAGTTTTGCATAAAAATAAACACCAACACTTGTTTAGATAACCTATATTTGAATTGGAAACACATGTTAATATTTTCTAGTATTAA
>NC_069114.1:22024956-22027456 GCF_025612915.1 Magallana angulata
ATTAATTTTAATTTTTTCCAGCTATGACTATAATTCAAATAAATCTAGCGATATATGTATCAGCAAAGAAAAGTTCACTAAAATATGTTTGTATCTTGAAATCAACTACTAGTATAAAACGGCAATTTGCTTTTTCCTAACTTTTTGCCGATATGTGATTTAAAAAAAAAACCTCTTGAAACAAAGTTACAAAGTTTTATAATTTATATACTAGAATATATAAATGGCTCGAGCGTATCAACTATTAAATCGTTTAAAACATTGTCCAGCGATAGAAAATTATAATATACGATGTATATTTTTTTAACTTTAAGAAGAAATGATACAAGTTACCGGATATAACTTCACTTAAAGTTGTGTAAAAATAAAATCTACCTATGTTCCTCAAAATCAGGCTTGTGCACGACTGTCTTGATATATTTCAGTAAATAGCAAACATAGATATATAAAAAAACACCATCAAGTCCAATATTGTCGAAACACAATTTTTGGCTGCAGATTAAAGAATTCTCGATTGTTGAAAAATTGTGATAAGTGTTCTATCTGTATGGATTTCATTTGTTTTGATGACAAAACTAAATACAAATGAAATTGGTTTTAATAAATTCTATCTATTTCATACAATAAATTATCTGCAATCTTTGGTTTAAAAAGATAAAACTTTGATTTATTAAGCGGGTTTTTCGTATTTAAATTGTTCCAGGTGTGTAAAATGTTAGAATGATCTCGAACCGTTTTTGAATCCAACTATTTAGGAAAAGTTTTCAGTCGATCAAATATGAAAAAAAAAAACCTTTGGTATATTAGTATCATGTTTAGAATACTCTTTCAGTTATCGAAACAAACTCTAACGATAGTAAATGCTTTCATTAGAGACCAAAATAAACAACTTTTACAGGCAGTAAATTTGTATGATCCTTTTCCATAAAGTACCAATAGAATCTTTCCATCACATTACAATTCATTTATTTGAGAAACTCGGCAGATCCCCGTTGTCATCAATATTTATGACTTGCTACTTTTATTCATGAGCCTGTTTTGAATATTAAGCCGTAAAAAGTTAATAAATTCCCTATATTTGAATAATCTTTTGAGAGATAGCTGTGGACAATTTTATCATGGTAGGATTGGGCAAAAATTGTATTGGCCATCTGCAGAATTGCCAAGTTATCCCCTATAAAATCTTCAATAAGCTGAGAGGATGAGAGACAAACTCTCCAATGGTTTTGTTATTCACGTATAAATCTTTCTCAAATGTCCGTTTTCATTGGTTATATTTAAATTTGACAACGAATAATAAACCCAGAATATTAGATGACATTTTTGGTTTCCTAATATTTCTCAGGCCGGAGGCAATTGGACTGTCGTAGATTTTTCTATTTTGCTAGCGAACTACAAATATGGTAAACAAGTATAATTAGTATTTTCACATTTCAAGAGATTCATCCTAAACATAATCATAATTAATAGATGAATTTAATTTAATCTTGAATAAGTCGTTTCTATGTAAATACTAGAAATAAAAAAGTAATCAAAAAAGTCAAGATCAAATACATATATATTTATGCATTTGGATAATGGAATATTTAATAATTAATAAATTCATTTCTATTTCACGGGTACTTTAAATTATTATTTTATTCAGTTTATAAAATGTGCCCTACTACATCGTATCATTGGTTTATGTCACAATAACCTCGCTTTTAATAAAATCATTTTTTCATTACTCTGGTGTTGACCAAACATATCAATAAATCCCAAACAAAATAATAGTAATGGCGGAATGCCATCTTTGTCACCCTCAGCTCTCACCGTGTCGTCTGCTTCCTTCAAATTGGCGCATAGTTGACACCCGACATTCTTCAGTTTTACGTGTATGTTACATGAGTCTCGATTGGGTCAATATTTATATTTACTTAAAGAGTATTGTACAGACGATAAGAGACAATTGTTGCCCACCTACTGTAAACAGAACTCGTCGTCCAATACTCATAATGAATCAATGTAACTGCTTCCATTTCAAGTCTCACTAGCAAGGAATTTTTTTAATCTGAATGCAATTATCTGCATTAAGATTTACAACTTAACATATGAAATTCTTTTTTTGTTACGGTTTTATATTTGTGTTGTTTTGTGTTTTTAATTTTTTGTTTTGTTTTGTTTTGTTTTTTGTGTTTTTGGGGGGGGTTTTCTGCTGATTAATATAGTTTGTATTAATTCCTAGAACATCCGAATATTTTGAATTTTCTGATGGGTTGATAACGTAATTTGACTTTTTAAACTAGAAATATGAAGAGACTAACGGTTACTTAAATACAGATACGGTTATACAACACTGACAGAAATGTTCATATCAATGAATTTTAGGATGTAATAAATGAATTATTTTTAAATTATGCTAAGTTTCTTTAGTTCAGTCGGCTTTTTCTTGGTATTATGAAAACACCGTTATCGTAATACATTCAGTTTGATTACTATTGGTTCATTTAGTATCAGTTGT